>NC_034184.2:90488873-90595841 GCF_002021735.2 Oncorhynchus kisutch
GCCTAGTGGTTAGAGCGTTGGACTAGTAACCGGAAGGTTGCAAGTTCAAACCTCCGAGCTGACACAGGTACAAATCTGTCGTTCTGCCCTAAACAGGCAGTTAACCCCACTGTTCCCAGGCCGTCATTGAAATAAGAATTTGTTCTTAACTGACTTGCCTAGTAAAATAAGGTAAATAAAAACACACATCACCACCTAGGACCACTATACACATGACCACTATTACACATCACCACCTAGACCAACTATACACATCACCACCTAGACCACTATACACAGGACCACTAACACATCACCACCTAGACCCACTATACACATCACCACCTAGACCACTATACACATCACCACCTATACCACTAAACACATCACCACCTAGATCCACTAAACACTCACCACCTAGACCACTATACACATCACCACCTAGACCACTATACACATCACCACCTAGACCACTATACACATCACCACCTAGACCACTATACACATCACCACCTAGACCACTATACACATCACCACCTAGACCACTATACACATCACCACCTAGACCACTATTCACATCACCACCTAGACCACTATACACATCACCCACTATACACATCACCACTATACACATCACCACCTAGACCACCTATACACATCACCACCTAGACCACTATACACATCACCACCTAGACCACTAAACACATCACCACCTAGACACTATACACATCACCACCTAGACCACTATACACATCACCACCATAGACCACTAAAACATCACCCACCTAGACCACTAAACACATCACCACCTAGACCACTAAACACATCACCACTATACACATCACCACTATACCACTATACACATCACCACTATACACATCACCACTATACATATCACTACTATACACATCACCACTATACATATCACTACTATACACATCACCACCTAGACCACTACACATCACCACCTAGACCACTAAACACATCACCACCTAGACCACTAAACACATCACCACCTAGACCACTATACACATCACCACCTAGACCATATACACATCACCACCTAGACCACTAAACACATCACCACCTAGACCCACTATACACATCACCACCTAGACCACTATACACATCACACATAGACCACTAAACACATCACCACCTAGACCACTAAACACATCCACCACTATACACATCACCACTATACCACTATACACATCACCACTATACACATCACCACTATACACATCACCACTATACATATCACTACTATACACATCACCACCTAGACCACTACACATCACCACTACTAGACCACTAAACACATCACCACCTAGACCACTAAACACATCACCACCTAGACCACTATACGCATCACCACCTAGACCAATATACACATCACCACCTAGACCACTATACGCATTACCACCTAGACCACTATACACATCACCACTATACACATCACCACTATACACCACTATACACATCACCACCTAGACCACTATACACATCACCACCTAGACCACTATACACATCACCACTATACACATCACCACCTAGACCACTATACACATCACCACCTAGACCACTATACACATCACCACCTAGACCACTATTCACATCACCACCTAGACCACTATACACATCACCACTATACACATCACCACTATACACATCACCACCTAGACCACTATACACATCACCACCTAGACCACTATACACATCACCACCTAGACCACTATACACATCACCACCTAGACCACTAAACACATCACCACCTAGACCACTATACACATCACCACCTAGACCACTATACACATCACCACATAGACCACTAAACACATCACCACCTAGACCACTAAACACATCACCACTATACACATCACCACTATACCACTATACACATCACCACTATACACATCACCACTATACATATCACTACTATACACATCACCACTATACATATCACTACTATACACATCACCACCTAGACCACTACACATCACCACCTAGACCACTAAACACATCACCACCTAGACCACTAAACACATCACCACCTAGACCACTATACACATCACCACCTAGACCACTATACACATCACCACCTAGACCACTAAACACATCACCACCCTAGACCACTATACACATCACCACCTAGACCCACTATACACATCACCACAGACCACTAAACACATCACCACCTAGACCACTAAACACATCACCACTATACACATCACCACTATACCACTATACACATCACCACTATACACATCACCACTATACACATCACCACTATACATATCACTACTATACACATCACCACCTAGACCACTACACATCACCACCTAGACCACTAAACACATCACCACCTAGACCACTAAACACATCACCACCTAGACCACTATACGCATCACCACCTAGACCAATATACACATCACCACCTAGACCACTATACGCATTACCACCTAGACCACTATACACATCACCACTATACACATCACCACATACACATCACCACCTAGACCACTATACACATCACCACCTAGACCACTATACACATCACCACTATACACCTCACCACCCTAGACCACTATACACATCACCACCTAGACCACTATACACATCACCACCTAGACCACTAAACACATCACCACCTAGACCACTATACACATCACCACCTAGACCACTAAACACATCACCACTATACACATCACAATCTAGACCACTATACACATCACAATCTAGACCACTAAACACATCACCACCTAGACCACTATACACATCACCACTATACACATCACCACCTAGACCACTATACACATCACCACCTAGACCACTAAACACATCACCACCTAGACCACTATACACATCACCACCTAGACCACTATACACATCACCACTATACACATCACCACCTAGACCACTATACACATCACCACTATACACATCACCACCTAGACCACTATACACATCACTACTATACACATCACCACCTAGACCACTATACACATCACCATCTAGACCACTAAACACATCACCACTATACACATCACCACCTAGACCACTATACACATCACCACCTAGACCACTATACACATCACCACCTAGACCACTAAACACATCACCACCTAGACCACTATACACATCACCACCTAGACCACTAAACACATCACCACCTAGACCACTAAACACATCACCACCTAGACCACTAAACACATCACCACCTAGACCACTATACACATCACCACTATACACATCACCACTAAACACATCACCACCTAGACCACTAAACACATCACCACCTAGACCACTATACACATCACCACCTAGACCACTATACACATCACCACTATACACATCACCACTAAACACATCACCACCTAGACCACTAAACACATCACCACCTAGACCACTAAACACATCACCACCTAGACCACTATACACATCACCACCTAGACCACTATACACATCACCACCTAGACCACTATACACATCACCACTATACATATCACCACTAAACACATCACCACCTAGACCACTAAACCACATCACCACCTAGACCACTATACACATCACCACCTAGACCACTATACACATCACCACCTAGACCACTATACACATCACCACCTAGACCACTATACACATCACCACCTAGACCACTAAACACATCACCACCTAGACCACTATACACATCACCACCTAGACCACTAAACACATCACCACTATACACATCACCACCTAGACCACTAAACACATCACCACTATACACATCACCACCTAGACCACTATACACATCACCACCTAGACCACTATACACATCACTACTATACACATCACCACCTTGACCACTATACACACCACCTAGACCACTATACACATCACCACCTAGACCACTATACACATCACCACCTAGACCACTATACACATCACCACCTAGACCACTAAACACATCACCACTATACACATCACCACCTAGACCACTAAACACATCACCACCTAGACCACTATACACATCACCACCTAGACCACTATACACATCACTACTATACACATCACCACCTTGACCACTATACACATCACCACCTAGACCACTATACACATCACCACCTAGACCACTATACACATCACCACTATACACATCACCACTATACACATCACCCACCTAGACCACTAAACACATCACCACCTAGACCACTAAACACATCACTACTATACACATCACCACCTTGACCACTAAACACATCACCATTATACACATCACTACTATACACATCACCACCTAGACCACTATACACATCACCACTATACACATCACCACCTAGACCACTAAACACTATCACCACCTAGACCACTATACACATCACCACCTAGACCACTATACACATCACCACCTAGACCACTATACACATCACCACTAGACCACTATACACATCACCACCTAGACCACTATACACATCACCACCTAGACCACTAAACACATCACCACCTAGACCACTATACACATCACCACCTAGACCACTATACACATCACCACCTAGACCACTATACACATCACCACCTAGACCACTAAACACATCACCACCTAGACCACTATACACATCACCACCTAGACCACTATACACATCACCACCTAGACCACTATACACATCACCACCTAGACCACTATACACATCACCACTATACACATCACCACCTAGACCACTATACACATCACCACCTAGACCACTAAACACATCACCACTATACACATCACAATCTAGACCACTATACACATCACAATCTAGACCACTATACACATCACCACCTAGACCACTAAACACATCACCACCTAGACCACTATACACATCACCACTATACACATCACCACCTAGACCACTATACACATCACCACCTAGACCACTAAACACATCACCACCTAGACCACTATACACATCACCACCTAGACCACTATACACATCACCACTATACACATCACCACCTAGACCACTATACACATCACCACTATACACATCACCACCTAGACCACTATACACATCACTACTATACACATCACCACCTAGACCACTATACACATCACCATCTAGACCACTAAACACATCACCACTATACACATCACCACCTAGACCACTATACACATCACCACCTAGACCACTATACAGATCACCACCTAGACCACTAAACACATCACCACCTAGACCACTATACACATCACCACCTAGACCACTAAACACATCACCACCTAGACCACTAAACACATCACCACCTAGACCACTATACACATCACCACCTAGACCACTATACACATCACCACTATACACATCACCACTAAACACATCACCACCTAGACCACTAAACACATCACCACCTAGACCACTATACACATCACCACCTAGACCACTATACACATCACCACTATACACATCACCACTAAACACATCACCACCTAGACCACTAAACACATCACCACCTAGACCACTATACACATCACCACCTAGACCACTATACACATCACCACCTAGACCACTATACACATCACCACTATACATATCACCACTAAACACATCACCACCTAGACCACTAAACACATCACCACCTAGACCACTATACACATCACCACCTAGACCACTATACACATCACCACCTAGACCACTATACACATCACCACCTAGACCACTATACACATCACCACCTAGACCACTAAACACATCACCACCTAGACCACTATACACATCACCACCTAGACCACTAAACACATCACCACTATACACATCACCACCTAGACCACTAAACACATCACCACTATACACATCACCACCTAGACCACTATACACATCACCACCTAGACCACTATACACATCACTACTATACACATCACCACCTTGACCACTATACACACCACCTAGACCACTATACACATCACCACCTAGACCACTATACACATCACCACCTAGACCACTATACACATCACCACCTAGACCACTATACACATCACCACCTAGACCACTAAACACATCACCACTATACACATCACCACCTAGACCACTAAACACATCACCACCTAGACCACTATACACATCACCACCTAGACCACTATACACATCACTACTATACACATCACCACCTTGACCACTATACACATTGCCACCTAGACCACTATACACATCACCACCTAGACCACTTTACACATCACCACCTAGACCACTATACACATCACCACCTAGACCACTATACACATCACCACTATACACATCACCACTATACACATCACCACCTAGACCACTAAACACATCACCACCTAGACCACTAAACACATCACTACTATACACATCACCACCTTGACCACTAAACATATCACCATTATACACATCACTACTATACACATCACCACCTAGACCACTATACACATCACCACTATACACATCACCACCTAGACCACTAAACACATCACCACCTAGACCACTATACACATCACCACCTAGACCACTATACACATCACCACCTAGACCACTATACACATCACCACCTAGACCACTATACACATCACCACCTAGACCACTATACACATCACCACCTAGACCACTATACACATCACCACCTAGACCACTATACACATCACCACCTAGACCACTATACACATCACCACCTAGACCACTAAACACATCACCACTATACACATCACCACCTAGACCACTATACACATCACCACCTAGACCACTATACACATCACCACCTAGACCACTATACACATCACCACTATACACATCACCACCTAGACCACTATACACATCACCACCTAGACCACTATATCAACACATCACCACCTACACCTTTCCTACACCTTTCAGTGTAGGAAAGGATGAAATAGCGTCTGTGGCACCAGTAAGTACAGATAGTAGTGTAAATCCCCTGGCACAGTCCCCGCAGCCGGACAACTTTCTCACGGTTTCTGGAAGGAAATGCTGTAGGAACGCTCAACCGGTGTCGCTCATTCAGCCGACAGAAACTTTCAACCGGTTTTCCCCATTAAGCAGCGGGTCGGAGTCAGAGGCCGATTCTTCTCTGGTCTCTACTCCTCCCGTTACGGGGTCTGAGACGCCGAAGCTTCCCACCATTAGCTCTGACAAATTGAAAACTCTAGTCATTGGCGACTCCATTACCCGCAGTATTAGACTTAAAGCGAATCATCCAGCGATCATACACTGTTTACCCGGGGGCAGGGCTACCGACGTTAAGGCTAATCTGAAGATGGTGCTGGCTAAAGCTAAAACTGGCGAGTGTAGAGAGTATAGAGATATTGTTATCCACGTCGGCACCAACGATGTTAGGATGAAACAGTCAGAAATCACTAAGCGCAACATAGCTTCTGCGTGCATATCAGCTAGAAAGATGTGTCGGCATCGAGTAATTGTCTCTGGCCCCCTCCCAGTTAGGGGGAGTGATGAGCTCTACAGCAGAGTCTCACAACTCAATCGCTGGTTGAAAACTGTTTTCTGCCCCTCCCAAAAGTTAGAATTTGTAGATAATTGGCCCTCTTTCTGGGACTCACCCACAAACAGGACCAAGCCTGACCTGCTGAGGAGTGACGGACTCCATCCTAGCTGGAGGGGTGCTCTCATCTTATCTACCAACATAGACAGGGCTCTAACTCCTCTAGCTCCACAATGAAATAGGGTGCAGGCCAGGCAGCAGGCTGTTAGCCAGCCTGCCAGCATAGTGGAGTCTGCCATTAGCACAGTCAGTGTAGTCAGCTCAGCTATCACCATTGAGACCGTGTCTGTGCCTCGACCTAGGTTGGGCAAAACTAAACATGGCGGTGTTCGCCTTAGCAATCTCACAAGGATAAAGACCACCTCCATTCCTGTCATTACTGAAAGAGATCATGATACCTCACATCTCAAAATAGGGCTACTTAATGTTAGATCCCTTACTTCAAAGGCAATTATAGTCAATGAACTAATCACTGATCATAATCTTGATGTGATTGGCCTGACTGAAACATGGCTTAAGCCTGATGAATTTACTGTTTTAAATGAGGCCTCACCTCCTGGCTACACTAGTGACCATATCCCCCGTGCATCCCGCAAAGGCGGAGGTGTTGCTAACATTTACGATAGCAAATTTCAATTTACACAAAAAAAAATGACATTTTCGTCTTTTGAGCTTCTAGTCATGAAATCTATGCAGCCTACTCAATCACTTTTTATAGCTACTGTTTACAGGCCTCCTGGGCCATATACAGCGTTTCTCACTGAGTTCCCTGAATTCCTATCGGACCTTGTAGTCATAGCAGATAATATTCTAATCTTTGGTGACTTTAATATTCACATGGAAAAGTCCACAGACCCACTCCAAAAGGCTTTCAGAGCCATCATCGACTCAGTGGGTTTTGTCCAACATGTCTCTGGACCCACTCACTGTCACAGTCATACGCTGGACCTAGTTTTGTCCCATGGAATAAATGTGGTGGATCTTAATGTTTTTCCTCATAATCCTGGACTATCGGACCACCATTTTATTACGTTTGCAATTGCAACAAATAATCTGCTTAGACCCCAACCAAGGAACATCAAAAGTCGTGCTATAAATTCACAGACAACACAAAGATTCCTTGATGCCCTTCCAGACTCCCTCTGCCTACCCAAGGACGCCAGAGGACAAAAATCAGTTAACCACCTAACTGAGGATCTCAATCTAACCTTGCGCAATACCCTAGATGCAGTTGCACCCCTAAAAACAAAAAAAATGTCTCATAAGAAACTAGCTCCCTGGTACACAGAAAATACCCGAGCTCTGAAGCAAGCTTCCAGAAAATTGGAACGGAAATGGCGCCACACCAAACTGGAAGTCTTCCGACTAGCTTGGAAGGACGGTACCGTGCAGTACCGTAGAGCCCTTACTGCTGCTCGATCATCCTATTTTTCTAACTTAATTGAGGAAAATAAGAACAATCCGAAATTCCTTTTTAATACTGTCGCAAAGCTAACTAAAAAGCAGCATTCCCCAAGAGAGGATGACTTTCACTTTAGCAGTGATAAATTCATGAACTTCTTTGAGGAAAAGATTATGATTATTAGAAAGCAAATTACGGACTCCTCTTTAAACCTGCGTATTCCTCCAAACCTCAGTTGTCCTGAGTCTGCACAACTCTGCCAGGACCTAGGATCAAGAGAGACGCTCAAGTGTTTTAGTACTATATCTCTTGACACAATGATGAAAATAATCATGGCCTCTAAACCTTCAAGCTGCATACTGGACCCTATTCCAACTAAACTACTGAAAGAGCTGCTTCCTGTGCTTGGCCCTCCTATGTTGAACATAATAAACGGCTCTCTATCCACTGGATGTGTACCAAACTCACTAAAAGTGGCAGTAATAAAGCCTCTCTTGAAAAAGCCAAACCTTGACCCAGAAAATATAAAAAACTATCGGCCTATATCGAATCTTCCATTCCTCTCAAAACTTTTAGAGAAGGCTGTTGCGCAGCAACTCACTGCCTTCCTGAAGACAAACAATGTATACGAAATGCTTCAGTCTGGTTTTAGACCCCATCATAGCACTGAGACGGCACTTGTGAAGGTGGTAAATGACATTTTAATGGCATCGGACCGAGGCTCTGCATCTGTCCTCGTGCTCCTAGACCTTAGTGCTGCTTTTGATACCATCGATCACCACATTCTTTTGGAGAGATTGGAAACCCAAATTGGTCTACACGGACATGTTCTGGCCTGGTTTAGATCTTATCTGTCGGAAAGATATCAGTTTGTCTCTGTGAATAGTTTGTCCTCTGACAAATCAACTGTAAATTTCGGTGTTCCTCAAGGTTCCGTTTTAGGACCACTATTGTTTTCACTATATATTTTACCTCTTGGGGATGTTATTCGAAAACATAATGTAAACTTTCACTGCTATGCGGATGACACACAGCTGTACATTTCAATGAAACATGGTGAAGCCCCAAAATTGCCCTCGCTAGAAGCATGTGTTTCAGACATAAGGAAGTGGATGGCTGCAAACTTTCTACTATTAAACTCGGACAAAACAGAGATGCTTGTTCTAGGTCCCAAGAAACAAAGAGATCTTCTGTTGAATCTGACAATTAATCTTAATGGTTGTACAGTCGTCTCAAATAAAACTGTGAAGGACCTCGGCGTTACTCTGGACCCTGATCTCTCTTTTGAAGAACATATCAAGACCATTTCGAGGACAGCTTTTTTCCATCTACGTAACATTGCAAAAATCAGAAACTTTCTGTCCAAAAATGATGCAGAAAAATTAATCCATGCTTTTGTCACTTCTAGGTTAGACTACTGCAATGCTCTATTTTCCGGCTACCCGGATAAAGCACTAAATAAACTTCAGTTAGTGCTAAATACGGCTGCTAGAATCCTGACTAGAACCAAAAAATTTGATCATATTACTCCAGTGCTAGCCTCTCTACACTGGCTTCCTGTCAAAGCAAGGGCTGATTTCAAGGTTTTACTGCTAACCTACAAAGCATTACATGGGCTTGCTCCTACCTATCTCTCTGATTTGGTCCTGCCGTACATACCTATACGTACGCTACGGTCACAAGACGCAGGCCTCCTAATTGTCCCTAGAATTTCTAAGCAAACAGCTGGAGGCAGGGCTTTCTCCTATAGAGCTCCATTTTTATGGAACGGTCTGCCTACCCATGTCAGAGACGCAAACTCGGTCTCAACCTTTAAGTCTTTACTGAAGACTCATCTCTTCAGTGGGTCATATGATTGAGTGTAGTCTGGCCCAGGAGTGGGAAGGTGAACGGAAAGGCTCTGGAGCAACGAACCGCCCTTGCTGTCTCTGCCTGGCCGGTTCCCCTCTTTCCACTGGGATTCTCTGCCTCTAACCCTATTACAGGGGCTGAGTCACTGGCTTGCTGGGGCTCTCTCATGCTGTCCCTGGAGGGGGTGCGTCACCTGAGTGGGTTGATTCACTGTTGTGGTCATCCTGTCTGGGTTGGCGCCCCCCCCCCCTTGGGTTGTGCCGTGGCGGAGATCTTTGTGGGCTATACTCAGCCTTGTCTCAGGATGGTAAGTTGGTGGTTGAAGATATCCCTCTAGTGGTGTGGGGGCTGTGCTTTGGCAAAGTGGGTGGGGTTATATCCTTCCTGTTTGGCCCTGTCCGGGGGTGTCCTCGGATGGGGCCACAGTGTCTCCTGACCCCTCCTGTCTCAGCCTCCAGTATTTATGCTGCAGTAGTTTATGTGTCGGGGGGCTGGGGTCAGTTTGTTATATCTGGAGTACTTCTCCTGTCCTATTCGGTGTCCTGTGTGAATCTAAGTGTGCGTTCTCTAATTCTCTCCTTCTCTCTTTCTTTCTCTCTCTCGGAGGACCTGAGCCCTAGGACCATGCCCCAGGACTACCTGACATGATGACTCCTTGCTGTCCCCAGTCCACCTGGCCATGCTGCTGTTCCAGTTTCAACTGACCTGAGCCCTAGGACCATGCCCCAGGACTACCTGACATGATGACTCCTTGCTGTCCCCAGTCTACCTGGCCATGCTGCTGCTCCAGTTTCAACTTCCACCTGACTGTGCTGCTGCTCTAGTTTCAACTGTTCTGCCTTATTATTATTCGACCATGCTGGTCATTTATGAACATTGAACATCTTGACCATGTTCTGTTATAATCTCCACCCGGCACAGCCAGAAGAGGACTGGCCACCCCACATAGCCTGGTTCCTCTCTAGGTTTCTTCCTAGGTATTGGCCTTTCTAGGGAGTTTTTCCTAGCCACTGTGCTTCTCCACCTGCATTGCTTGCTGTTTGGGGTTTTAGGCTGGGTTTCTGTACAGCACTTTGAGATATCAGCTGATGTACGAAGGGCTATATAAATAAATTTGATTTGATTTGATTTGATTTAAACACATCACTACTATACACATCCCCACCTTGACCACTAAACATATCACCATTATACACATCACTACTATACACATCACCACCTTGACCACTAAACATATCACCATTATACACATCACCACCTAGACCACTATACACATCACTACTATACACATCACCACCTTGACCACTAAACATATCACCATTATACACATCACCACCTAGACCACTATACACATCACCACCTAGACCACTAAACACATCACCACTATACACATCACAATCTAGACTACTATACACATCACAATCTAGACCACTATACACATTGCCACCTAGACCACTATACACATCACAATCTAGACCACTATACACATTGCCACCTAGACCACTATACACATCACCACTATACACATCACCACTATACACATCGCCACTATACACATCACCACTATACACATCACCACTATACACATCACCACTATACACACTGTAACACAGGGACATCAACACCAAGCAGGAGGTGGCTGTAACACAGGGACATCACCACCAAGCAGGAGGTGGCTGTAACACAGGGACAACATCACCAAGTAGGAGGTGGCTGTAACACAGGGACAACATCACCAAGTAGGAGGTGGCTGTAACACAGGGACAACATCACCAAGTAGGAGGTGGCTGTAACACAGGGACATCACCACCAAGCAGGAGGTGGCTGTAACACAGGGACATCACCACCAAGTAGGAGAGTCTGGGTGGGACAACATGGTTGAATCTCTAGGCTATAGTTGTAACCTGTAAAGGTGGCAGTGCGTTCTTCAAGTCCAGGTAAGACCTCTGTTCCCGGTGGGCCATAGGAAGAAAAACACACAAAAATCAACACCCCCTGACACAACAAAACAATTACACCCCCCCACACACACACAATTACGCTCCCCCTCCCACACAACACAATTACACTCCCCCCTCCCACACACACACAAAATATAATAACACCCCCACACACCATATAATTACACCCCCCCACACCATATAATTACACCCCCCCACAATATAATTACACTCCCACACAATATAATTACACCCCGCCCCTCCCATACACACACAATATAATTACACCCCACCCACACCATATAATTACACCCCCCACACAATATAATTACACTCCCACACAATATAATTACACCCCCCCCCCCCACACACAATATAATTACACCCCCCCCACACAATATAATTACACCCCCCCACACACACACACACAATATAATTACACCCCCCACACGATATAATTACACCCCCCCCACCAACACACCCCCCCCCCCCCACCAACACACACCACCACACACAATATAATTACACCCCCCCACCAACACACACACACCCCCCCCACCAACACACACACACCCCCACACACAATATAATCACACCCCCCCCGACACAATATAATCACACCCCCCACACAATATAATTACACCCCCCCACACACACAATATAATTACACCCCACACACACACACAATATAATCACACCCCCCACACAATATAATTACACCCCCCCCCCCCACACACACACAATATATTTACACCCCCCCACACACACAATATAATTACACCCCCCCACACACAATATAATTACAGCACCCCACACACACACACAATATAATTACACCCCACACACACCATATAATTACAACCCCCCCACACACAATATAATTATACCCCCCCACCAACACACACACACACAACACAATTACACCCCCCCCACACACAATATAATTATACCCCCCCACCAACACACACACAAACACAATTACACCCCCCCCACACACAATATAATTACACCCCCCCACACACACACACAATATAATTACACCCCCCCCCACAATATAATTACACCCACCCCCCCCAACACACACACACACACACAACAGAATTACACCCCCCCCACAATATAATTACAACCCCCCCAACACAAACGCATGTGCAACTGGAGAAAAAATAAATAAATCAAGACCACCTTTACTCCACACACAAAGACAAACATCTCCCTCGCCCTCCATTTGGCAAATCTGACCATAATTATATCCTCCTGATTCCTGCTCACAAGCAGGAACTAAAGGAGGAAGTACCAGTGACTCGCTCAATATGATAGTGGTCAGATATCACAGATGCTACTGATTTGCTAGCACAGACTGGAATATGTTCTGGGATTCATCCAATGGCATTGAGGAGTATACCAACGCAGTCACCGGCTTCATCAATAAGAGCATCGACGACGTCGTCCCCACAGGGACCGTACGTACATTTCCCAACCAGAAGCCATGTATTACAGGCAACATCTGCACTGAGCTAAAAGCCAGAGCTGCCGACAATGAGTAGTTTTTGCTTGTAAACAGGAATCAGGAGAATATAGGTATGGTCAGATTTCCCTGGCAGATAAATTAGCCTACATGGCTATATAGCAACAATATTATATTTAGAGATAACAATCGAGCCAAGTGTCTATTTTTGTTAGTCTTCATCACAACCACACAGAACCCAGTTTGATGAGAGCAGCTCCTCAAAAAGCTGGTACTGGGGTAAACATGTGCTTTCATTGCACATCAAATAACACTAACGCTGTTTAAGGGGTTTACATGTCATAATATCTGTCACACAGGACAGTTTCTGACTGAGGTTAAGGTTAGGACAGTTTCTGACCTAGTGTAACTGAGGTTAAGGTTAGGACAGTTTCTGACCTAGTGTGACTGAGGTTAAGGTTAGGACAGTTCCTGACCTAGTGTAACTGAGGTTAAGGCTAGGACAGTTTCTGACCTAGTGTAACTGAGGTTAGGACAGTTTGACTGAGGTTAAGGTTAGGACAGTTCCTGACCTAGTGTGTCTTTGAGGTTCTTGACGATGGATGCCTTCCTGGCGCTGTTCTTCCTCTCTACGTAGTTGGAGGGTACGAAGCCGGTCTTGTTGGTGGCGTTGCGGACCCTCCACCAGGACTTACTGTCGTCCAGCAGCCACAGCCGCTCGTTCTTCTTAATGTCCAACTCCTGGTCTTGTTGAGCCAGGTAGTCAAACTTGGCGATGACAATCACCTCTTCAGTCATCTTGGACCTCTGGACCTGGGGAGAGAGAGGAGATATACGGTTTAGTTTTGTCATCTTGGACCTGGGGACCTGTGTGACTGGCAGATAACTGTGTGGACAGTTTGGGACAGTGCACCAATGAGGGGTAGGCCTATCCCTGTTCTAATAAGCTATATCTGCACAGCTCCTTCAGCATTCAGATGCTTCTAAAAATGTATTTCGCAATGTTAAATCATAGGCTTTATTAGTGGAATGACAACCAACGTAGTTGGTCATTGTTACTAAACCCGCTGTATAAAATGGTGTTTTACCCAACTACTAATTAGGGTTTTCAAATCGTTCAGATTTGATTAGGATTGTTCAGGTTCACCATTGGTTTTGGTAGTTGTATTTAAGATTGTTCAGGTTCACCATTGGTTTTGGTAGTTGTATTTAAGATTGTTCAGGTTCACCATTGGTTTTGGTAGTTGTATTTAAGATTGTTCAGGTTCACCATTGGTTTTGGTAGTTGTATTTAAGATTGTTCAGGTTCACCATTGGTTTTGGTAGTTGTATTTAAGATTGTTCAGGTTCACCATTGGTTTTGGTAGTTGTATTTAAGATTGTTCAGGTTCACCATTGGTTTTGGTAGTTGTATTTAAGATTGTTCAGGTTCACCATTGGTTTTGGTAGTTGTATTTAAGATTGTTCAGGTTCACCATTGGTTTTGGTAGTTGTATTTAAGATTGTTCAGGTTCACCATTGGTTTTGGTAGTTGTATTTAAGATTGTTCAGGTTCACCATTGGTTTTGGTAGTTGTATTTAAGATTGTTCAGGTTCACCATTGGTTTTGGTAGTTGTATTTAAGATTGTTCAGGTTCACCATTGGTTTTGGTAGTTGTATTTAAGATTGTTCAGGTTCACCATTGGTTTTGGTAGTTGTATTTAAGATTGTTCAGGTTCACCATTGGTTTTGGTAGTTGTATTTAAGATTGTTCAGGTTCACCATTGGTTTTGGTAGTTGTATTTAAGATTGTTCAGGTTCACCATTGGTTTTGGTAGTTGTATTTAAGATTGTTCAGGTTCACCATTGGTTTTGGTAGTTGTATTTAAGATTGTTCAGGTTCACCATTGGTTTTGGTAGTTGTATTTAAGATTGTTCAGGTTCACCATTGGTTTTGGTAGTTGTATTTAAGATTGTTCAGGTTCACCATTGGTTTTGGTAGTTGTATTTAAGATTGTTCAGGTTCACCATTGGTTTTGGTAGTTGTATTTAAGATTGTTCAGGTTCACCATTGGTTTTGGTAGTTGTATTTAAGATTGTTCAGGTTCACCATTGGTTTTGGTAGTTGTATTTAAGATTGTTCAGGTTCACCATTGGTTTTGGTAGTTGTATTTAAGATTGTTCAGGTTCACCATTGGTTTTGGTAGTTGTATTTAAGATTGTTCAGGTTCACCATTGGTTTTGGTAGTTGTATTTAAGATTGTTCAGGTTCACCATTGGTTTTGGTAGTTGTATTTAAGATTGTTCAGGTTCACCATTGGTTTTGGTAGTTGTATTTAAGATTGTTCAGGTTCACCATTGGTTTTGGTAGTTGTATTTAAGATTGTTCAGGTTCACCATTGGTTTTGGTAGTTGTATTTAAGATTGTTCAGGTTCACCATTGGTTTTGGTAGTTGTATTTAAGATTGTTCAGGTTCACCATTGGTTTTGGTAGTTGTATTTAAGATTGTTCAGGTTCACCATTGGTTTTGGTAGTTGTATTTAAGATTGTTCAGGTTCACCATTGGTTTTGGTAGTTGTATTTGGGTCATGTCATAAAGGACACAGGGTGTCTGTTAGACAGTAACAGCCGGCCTTTGGCCAATAAAACACATTTGAAAAGCAGATCAAGAAATGTATGTGGCCAATTGTCAGGGAGAAGAAAAAATCCCATTGAGAAACATTTTTTGAACCTCTTCATTGATGGATGGTTAATGGGTTAATTAGCAACATTTAGTGGAATTTAATTGGGTGTGAACAGTATATTCATTATGCATCTTATCACATGCGTCCAGCATACAGATATACAGTCTGAGTGGATGATCTGTCACAAAAGCACAAGAGCTGGTGCTACAGCATCTCAAACATGAAATGAATTGTCAACGGAAGGCAGGCTTCCCCAGCGCCTCACACACCACTCTGCAATGAGCTGGAGGCAGTATGCATTTTGAAAACATATTAAATAGTTGGAAACACGAAGGTTTTACTACGAGACACGCCTTTACCTTGCTTCAAAATAGCCTGGCCAAAAATCACCATATCCGTGGAGGCAATTATTTTAGAATATACTTTCTTTCATTGTCCAGTTGCCAAAGGCACTAACCTAGTCATATCAGCATCCCATGCTAATTGTTGATAATCCTAGTCATATTAGCATCCCATGCTAATTGTTGATAATCTTAGTCATATTAGCATCCCATGCTAATTGTTGATAATCCTAGTCATATTAGCATCCCATGCTAATTGTTGATAATCCTAGTCATATTAGCATCCCATGCTAGTTGTTGATAATCCTAGTCATATTAGCAACCCATGCTAGTTGTTGATAACCGTAGTCATATTAGCATCCCATGCTAGTTGTTGATAATCCTAGTCATATTAGCATCCCATGCTAGTTGTTGATAATCCTAGTCATATTAGCATCCCATGCTAATTGTTGATAATCCTAGTCATATTAGCATCCCATGCTAGTTGATGATAATCCTAGTCATATTAGCATCCCATGCTAGTTGATGATGATCCTAGTCATATTAGCATCCCATGCTAGTTGATGATAATCCTAGTCATATTAGCAAGCCATGCTAGTTATTGCATCTTCAGATCTCCCCCTCTTTCTAAATGTCTAACGGATGTTTTCATCTCTGTCACATGCAGTGCGCTTATGTCAACCTTGTTTTCCGCTAATTGTACTACGGAAGAAACATCTGCACGTAGCCGTAGCCTACTAGCCTCGTGTTCACTGCTGTACTTCAGTGGTCAAATAATCAACAGTTTAAGCTCAAATTCTGATCTGTTGCATCAGACTTAACGTTTGTCTTTTTAAGTAGCCTAGGCCTACTGTTTGTATGAATTTGGGATCAATTGTCCCACAACTGTCACAGAGTCTGTTCATGAATAGGCTATTTCTTTCTTGAAAAGCTGTGGAGGATACTAGTTGTTGTTAAACAGTCTGATGTGTTAAAGTTGTTCAGGTGTGTTAAAGCACTGTGCTGAACAACTGGCTGGTGTTTTTACAGACCTTTTCCAATCCTCCAATCCTCACTCGACCAGCAACACGTGCCAGTATTGTGGAAGAACTCAATAATTATACCCATTTCTAAAGCATCTAATCCCTCTGTGATGAATGACTACCACCCTGTCACCTTGACATTCTTAGTAATGAAATGCCTTGAGAAACTTGTGAAAAGTCATATTCTCAGTATCACCCAGAAGCTCCTCAACCCATTTCAGTTTGCCTATCAGCCTCTCAGAGGAGTTGATGCCATTCTTACACTCCTTAAAATGTTCTACAGACATCTAGAGGGGGTATTAACATGGTCTATAGACATCTAGAGGGGGTATTAACATGGTCTATAGACATCTAGAGGGGGTATTAACATGGTCTATAGACATCTAGAGGGTTCCAAATCCCATGTCAGGGTTCTGTTTGTTGATTTTTCTTCAGCTGTCAACACAATCCAGCCCAACATTCTGGCAGAGACTCATTCAGGACTTCTCCTTAGATGGGGGGCTGGTTTTGTGGCTGTAGGACTTCCTGTGCCAACGCTCACAGCGAGTCATAATAGGTCCCCAAGTGTCGAACATATGCACCACCAACACAGTCTCTCCTCAGGGATGTGTTTAGTCCCCACTCCACCACCAACACAGGCTCTCCTCAGGGATGTGTTGTGTCCCCACTCCACCACCAACACAGTCTCTCCTCAGGGATGTGTTGTGTCCCCACTCCACCACCAACACAGGCTCTCCTCAGGGATGTGTTTAGTCCCCACTCCACCACCAACACAGTCTCTCCTCAGGGATGTGTTTAGTCCCCACTCCACCACAGTCTCTCCTCAGGGATGTGTTTAGTCCCCACTCCACCACCAACACAGTCTCTCCTCAGGGATGTGTTTAGTCCCCACTCCACCACCAACATAGTCTCTCCTCAGGGATGTGTTGTGTCTCCACTCCACCACCAACACAGGCTCTCCTCAGGGATGTGTTGTGTCTCCACTCCACCACCAACACAGGCTCTCCTCAGGGATGTGTTTAGTCCCCACTCCACCACCAACACAGGCTCTCGTCAGGGATGTGTTTAGTCCCCACTCCACCACAGTCTCTCCTCAGGGATGTGTTTATTCCCCACTCCACCACCAACACAGGCTCTCGTCAGGGATGTGTTTAGTCCCCACTCCACCACAGTCTCTCCACAGGGATGTGTTTTGTCCCCACTCCACCACAGTCTCTCCTCAGGGATGTGTTTAGTCCCCACTCCACCACAGTCTCTCCTCAGGGATGTGTTTAGTCCCCACTCCACCACAGTCTCTCCTCAGGGATGTGTTTAGTCCCCACTCCACCACAGTCTCGCCTCAGGGATGTGTTTAGTCCCCACTCCACCAACACAGTCTCTCCTCAGGGATGTGTTTAGTCCCCACTCCACCAACACAGTCTCTCCTCAGGGATGTGTTTAGTCCCCACTCCACCACAGTCTCTCCTCAGGGATGTGTTTAGTCCCCACTCCACCACAGTCTCTCCTCAGGGATGTGTTTAGTCCCCACTCCACCACAGTCTCGCCTCAGGGATGTGTTTAGTCCCCACTCCACCAACACAGTCTCTCCTCAGGGATGTGTTTAGTCCCCACTCCACCACAGTCTCTCCTCAGGGATGTGTTTAGTCCCCACTCCACCACAGTCTCTCCTCAGGGATGTGTTTAGTCCCCACTCCACCACCAACACAGTCTCTCCTCAGGGATGTGTTTAGTCCCCACTCCACCACCAACACAGTCTCTCCTCAGGGATGTGTTTAGTCCCCACTCCACCACCAACACAGGCTCTCGTCAGGGATGTGTTTAGTCCCCACTCCACCACAGTCTCTCCTCAGGGATGTGTTTATTCCCCACTCCACCACCAACACAGGCTCTCGTCAGGGATGTGTTTAGTCCCCACTCCACCACAGTCTCTCCACAGGGATGTGTTTTGTCCCCACTCCACCACAGTCTCTCCTCAGGGATGTGTTTAGTCCCCACTCCACCACAGTCTCTCCTCAGGGATGTGTTTAGTCCCCACTCCACCACAGTCTCTCCTCAGGGATGTGTTTAGTCCCCACTCCACCACAGTCTCTCCTCAGGGATGTGTTTAGTCCCCACTCCACCACCAACACAGTCTCTCCTCAGGGATGTGTTTAGTCCCCACTCCACCACCAACACAGTCTCTCCTCAGGGATGTGTTTAGTCCCCACTCCACCACAGTCTCTCCTCAGGGATGTGTTTAGTCCCCACTCCACCACCAACACAGTCTCTCCTCAGGGATGTGTTTAGTCCCCACTCCACCACCAACACAGTCTCTCCTCAGGGATGTGTTTAGTCCCCACTCCACCACCAACACAGGCTCTCGTCAGGGATGTGTTTAGTCCCCACTCCAACAGTCTCTCCTCAGGGATGTGTTTAGTCCCCACTCCACCACCAACACAGTCTCTCCTCAGGGATGTGTTTAGTCCCCACTCCACCACAGTCTCTCCACAGGGATGTGTTTTGTCCCCACTCCACCACAGTCTCTCCTCAGGGATGTGTTTAGTCCCCACTCCACCACCAACACAGTCTCTCCTCAGGGATGTGTTTAGTCCCCACTCCACCACAGTCTCTCCTCAGGGATGTGTTTAGTCCCCACTCCACCACAGTCTCTCCTCAGGGATGTGTTTAGTCCCCACTCCACCACAGTCTCTCCTCAGGGATGTGTTTAGTCCCCACTCCACCACAGTCTCTCCTCAGGGATGTGTTTAGTCCCCACTCCACCACCAACACAGTCTCTCCTCAGGGATGTGTTTAGTCCCCACTCCAACACAGTCTCTCCTCAGGGATTTGTTTTGTCTCCACTCCACCACAGTCTCTCCTCAGGGATGTGTTTAGTCCCCACTCCACCACAGTCTCTCCTCAGGGATGTGTTTAGTCCCCACTCCACCAACACAGTCTCTCCTCAGGGATGTGTTTAGTCCCCACTCCACCACA
Organism: Oncorhynchus kisutch; assembly: GCF_002021735.2. Classification (NCBI taxonomy): domain Eukaryota; kingdom Metazoa; phylum Chordata; class Actinopteri; order Salmoniformes; family Salmonidae; genus Oncorhynchus; species Oncorhynchus kisutch. The sequence continues at coordinate 90,510,000 of NC_034184.2, forward strand.
GTCTCTCCTCAAGAATGTGTTTAGTCCCCACTCCACCACAGTCTCTCCTCAGGGATGTGTTTAGTCCCCACTCCACCACCAACACAGTCTCTCCTCAGGGATGTGTTTAGTCCCCACTCCAACACAGTCTCTCCTCAGGGATTTGTTTTGTCTCCACTCCACCACCAACAGTCTCTCCTCAGGGATGTGTTTAGTCCCCACTCCACCACCAACACAGTCTCTCCTCAGGGATGTGTTTAGTCTCCACTCCACCACCAACACAGTCTCTCCTCAGGGATGTGTTTAGTCCCCACTCCACCACAGTCTCTCCTCAGGGATGTGTTTAGTCCCCACTCCACCACAGTCTCTCCTCAGGGATGTGTTTAGTCCCCACTCCACCAACACAGTCTCTCCTCAGGGATGTGTTTAGTCCCCACTCCACCACCACCAACAGTCTCTCCTCAGGGATGTGTTTAGTCCCCACTCCACCACCAACACAGTCTCTCCTCAGGGATGTGTTTAGTCCCCACTCCACCACAGTCTCTCCTCAGGGATGTGTTTAGTCCCCACTCCAACAGTCTCTCCTCAGGGATGTGTTTAGTCCCCACTCCACCACCAACACAGTCTCTCCTCAGGGGTGTGTTTAGTCCCCACTCCACCACAGTCTCTCCTCAGGGATGTGTTTAGTCTCCACTCCACCACCATCAAACAGACAGGCCTGGATGAGATCTTTAAGGTCAGGGCCCTCCGCGGCTCACAAATTCATTTCGACCCAAGCCACCCCCTGTACCCGGACTTTGAAATAATCCCCTCTGGGCACGGGTATAGGGCACCCCTCAGCAGGAAAAACACAACTAGACAATCATTTGTGCCAGGTGTGATATTCCTCCTAAATAGCTCGGGCTAATGCTCCTATCGACTCAGAAAGGCCAGCAGGCCAGAAAGGCCAGGTTGTATTGTCAATTTGATTTTGTATTTAAACAGAACTTTAAACATGTACATGACACTGCGGCAGCAAGTAGCTTAGTGGTTAGAGTGTAGAGGAGGCAGGTAGTCGAGTGGTTAGAGTGTAGAGGAGGCAGGTAGTCTAGTGGTTAGAGTGTAGAGGTGGCAGCGTAGCTTAGTGGTTAGAGTGTAGAGGCGGCAGGTAGCCTAGTGGTTAGAGTGTAGAGGCGGCAGGTAGCCTAGTGGTTAGAGTGTAGAGGTGGCAGCGTAGCTTAGTGGTTAGAGTGTAGAGGCGGCAGGTAGCCTAGTGGTTAGGGTGTAGAGGCGGCAGGTAGCCTAGTGGTTAGAGTGTAGAGGCGGCAGGTAGCCTAGTGGTTAGGGTGTAGAGGCGGCAGGTAGCCTAGTGGTTAGAGTGTAGAGGTGGCAGCGTAGCTTAGTGGTTAGAGTGTAGAGGCGGCAGGTAGCTTAGTGGTTAGTGTAGAGGCGGCAGGTAGCCTAGTGGTTAGAGCATTGGACTAGTAACCAGCAGGTAGCCTAGTGGTTAGAGTGTTGGACTAGTAACCAGCAGGTAGACTAGTGGTTAGTGCATTGGACTAGTAACCAGATAGTGATCTTGATGGAGGGTACTAGATAGTGATTTTGCTGTTCATTAGTCATCACCTGAGGAAACATGTGGACAGCTCTTCTAGCATGATCAAAGTGAATTCGGTTTTTAAAAAAGACTACACATCGTTGCATTCTCGACTTGCATGTTTTTTAAATATGATTTACCATTATCTAAAATGTGATTTCTGTCACGTGGGTGGACGCCCTAATAGGTTATGTACCCAGTGAATATGGGTGCGGTAATTTGTCAAAGTTTGTAACAGTGCTAAAGTTGTCTATCAACTGTAAAATGTTAACAGAACCAACCGAGATATCTGATCATCAATAGAATAGAGAACGTTTAACCCATATACCAGCTACCAAACTGACCCTGAATCAGATGACCATCCTACCCATGCTAACCCAGCGTCCGTATACCAGCTACCAAACTGACCCTGAATCAGATGACCATCCTACCCATGCTAACCCAGCGTCCGTATACCAGCTACCAAACTGACCCTGAATCAGATGACCATCCTACCCATGCTAACCCAGCGTCCGTATACCAGCCACCAAACTGACCCTGAATCAGATGACCATCCTACCCATGCTAACCCAGCGTCCGTATACCAGCCACCAAACTGACCCTGAATCAGATGACCATCCTACTGACCCTGAATCAGATGACCATCGTACCCATTCTAACCCTGATTCAGATGACCATCCTACACATGCTAGATTACGGAGACATAATTTATAGATCGGCAGGTCAAGGTGCTCTCGAGTGGCTAGATGTTCTTTACCATTAGGACATCAGATTTGCCACCAACACTCCTTATAGGAAACATCACTGCACTCTATACTCCTCTGTAAACTGGTCATCTCTGTTTACCCATTGCAAGACCCACTGGTTGATGGTTATTTATTAAACCCTCTTAGGCCTCACTCCCCCCTATCTGAGATATCTACTGCAGCCCTCATCCTCCACATACAACACCCATTCTGCCAGTCACATTCTGTTAAAGGTCCCCAAAGCACTGTCATGACGTTGGCCTCTTTGGGTACAGAAAGCCCATCCCCCTCTCTCTGCCTTCCGCTGTGGTCAAAGAGACGTGGTAAACTCCTGAGAATCTCCTCATGGACACACAGTATAGAGAGAGTAGATTTTCATGGAGAACGAAGGAAAACCTTCCACCTCACAGAACTTGAGGTACGAACCAATTTCATGTTCCGGAGAAAAGTATAAAAGATCGGTGAAGAATCCAGCTACGAACTGGTCCGTTTGTCACAACTTGGGGAAGCTCATGGAAGACGGTGTGGCAACATTACCATAACACTGTTTATATAATAGCCTCAGATATGAGGTTTACATCTAATTGTTGTATAAGATGAATGAGTGAGGATGATACTGTTTGTATAATTGTGTAATATGATTTTGGACTGTTTAATGAAGAAAAATACAATTCCCTTTTGATTTGAACTAAATCAGAGGACCGCCCCTGAGCCCAGTTAGGGTCAGACATCCTGGGACAGCCCTCTTCGGCCCTTCCGAATACAAACCCCCACTCGGGTTTTCGATCAGCAGACCGAGCTTACCAAAGGAGAAATGTTGACTAACAGAGATGTAAACAACAACAACAACTCATGAAACATGGGACCAACACTTTACATGTTGCGTTTATATTTTTGTTCAGTGTTCTGTTGTTTTTAGTGACTATGTACCATTTGGTTTTGAAGTAGGATATTCTAAGAAGCTTCAACATTTCAACATGTTGTAGGCTATTAAACCTGATTTGATTTTTATTTAATTAAGCAGGTCAGTTATGAACAAATTCTTATTTACAATGGACAGCCTAACCCAGACGATGCTGGGACAATTGTGTGCCGTCCTATGGGACTCCCAATCACGGCCGGTTGTGATACAGCCTGGAATCGAACCAGGGTCTGTCTGTATTGACGCCTCTAGCACCGAGATAGACTGCGTCACTCGGGAGCCCCGAAACTGAGGAGTATTTCTGTCTGTAATAAAGCCGTAAAAACCTATTCTGATATGCTGGGCCTGGCTCCCCAGTGAGTGGGCCTGGCTCCCCAGTGAGTGGGCCTGGCTCCCCAGTGAGTGGGCCTGGCTCCCCAGTGAGTGGGCCTGGCTCCCCAGTGAGTGGGCCTGGCTCCCCAGTGAGTGGGCCTGGCTCCCCAGTGAGGGGGCCTATATCCTCCCAGGGCCACCCATGGCTGTGGCCCTTCCCAGTCATACGAAATCCATAGATTAGGGCTTAATTTATTTCAATTGACTGATTTCATTATTTGAACTATAACTCAGAAAAATCATTGAAATTGTTGTGTTGATACCATTTGTTCAGTATAATTCTCCCGAGTCAGATTACCAGCCTAACTAACAGCATAACGGTGTTAACCTAATGCTTCTATCTAGTACGGAGGCATCAATCAGCCGGTTAGATAGAGGAAGCAGGAAAAGTGCATATTGAACGCACACAAAAACTACAGCAGTTCTCACAGCGTTGCAACCACCGCAACAATGTTCCTCATGGTATACGTATCAAAGTGTACAGCCTCCGTCTTCCCGGGAGATACAGGTCTCTACTCCTCCGTCTTCCCGGGAGATACCGGGTTCTACTCCTCCGTCTTCCCGGGAGATACCGGGTTCTACTCCTCCGTCTTCCCGGGAGATACAGGTCTCTACTCCTCCGTCTTCCCGGGAGATACAGGTCTCTACTCCTCCGTCTTCCCGGGAGATACAGGTCTCTACTCCTCCGTCTTCCCGGGAGATACAGGTCTCTACTCCTCCGTCTTCCCGGGAGATACAGGTCTCTACTCCTCCGTCTTCCCGGGAGATACAGATCTCTACTCCTCCGTCTTCCCAGTAGATAATCTGGGTCAGTGCTCGGAAGCAGTGAAACAGCAATAGCGTTACCTGAGACAGACTGAGATAGCGGAGTAACCTCACCCCTCAGACAGGTTGCTAAAAATCAGGCTTTTGGAATGTGATGCTCTGTGAGCTCTGAGCAAGGCCCCCTTCGGCACCAATGCTACAACTCCTTACAACACACACTAGTATAGGCTACAAACACACACACAGTCTAAACCCAGAATGGACAGACCAGTTTAGAGAAGACTAGGAATAGTTACAATTGGGTGTGATTTTACAGATTACACCTAACCCAAGAGAACATATCTGACCCCAAAACTGTAGTTGACATCAAAGACTGTATTTCTGCATCTCCTGACAGCTGTCCCAAATCCTGTCAAAACAAAAACGCCATTGAAGCAGCAAGTAGTCGTGGGAGACTTGGCGACCGGGTCTGCTGTGAGACAGGAAGTGGGGACACCGTGGAGAATGGGGGTGGAAGAGTGACTCAACACCCCTCTGACAGAGAACTAGAGAACCATGAGATCAAGAGGTCAGAGACATGCATATCATTAATGAGAGAGTAGAGAAAACAGAGTGAAAAGAAAACAGAGTAGAGAGAGAAAACAGAGAGTGAAAACAGAGAGAGCAGGGCTAACAACACTGTGTGAAATCAGTTGGTTACCTGGGATAACCATTTGCAGAGTTGGGAATGCCAGAAATAGACGCAACATCTGTATTAGACCAACAGAATAGACAGAGGTCCACTGACTCTCACTGTTAGGCTTTCACAATTATCGTATAACCACGTAATCCAATCTTCTCTGTTGATCCTCTCAAGCTCTGCCAGGTTGGATTGGGAGCATTACTGCACAGCTATTTTCAGGTCTCTCCAGAGATGTTTGATCAGGTTCAAGTCCAGGCTCTGGCTGGGCCACTCAAGGACATTCAGAGACGTATCCCGTAGCCACTCCTGCATTGTCTTGGCTGTGTGTTTAGGGTTGTTGTCCTGATGGAAGGTGAACCTCTGCCCCAGTCTGAGGTCCTGAGCGCTCTGGAGTAGGTTTTCATCAAGGATCTCTGTACTTTGCTCTGTTCATCTTTCCCACGATCCTGACTAGTCTCCCAGTCCCTGCAGCTGAAAAACATCCCCACAGCATGATGCTGCCACCACCATGCTTCACCGTAGGGATGGTGCCAGGTTTCATCCAGCACTGACACTTGGCATTCAGGCCAAAGAGTTTAATCTTGGTTTCATCAGACCAGAGAATCTTGTTTCTCGTGGTCTGCAAGTCTTTAGGTACCTTTTAGCAAACTCAAAGCAGGCGGTCATGTGCCTTTCACTGAACAGTGGCTTTGATCTGGCCACTCTACCATAAATGCCTGATTGGTGGAGTGCTGTAAATCAAATCAAATTTATTTATATAGCCCTTCGTACATCAGCTGATATCTCAAAGTGCTGTACAGAAACCCAGCCTAGAACCCCAAACAGCAAGCAATGCAGGTGTAGAAGCACGGTGGCTAGGAAAAACTCCCTAGAAAGGCCAATACCTAGGAAGAAACCTAGAGAGGAACCAGGCTATGTGGGGTGGCCAGTCCTCTTCTGGCTGTGCCGGGTGGAGATTATAACAGAACATGGCCAAGATGTTCAATGTTCATAAATGACCAGCATGGTCGAATAATAATAAGGCAGAACAGTTGAAACTAGAGCAGCAGCACAGTCAGGTGGAAGTTGAAACTGGAGCAGCAGTAGGGATGGTTGTCCTTCTGGAAGGTTCTCCCATCTCCACAGAGGAACTCTGGAGCTCTGTCAGAGTGACCACTGGGCCCTTCTGCCCCGGACGGGGCCACTTGAGACGGACGACTCTGAAGCAGAGGGAGGCATTCTGGAACACGATGCCTTACAGATGTTTGGCCGGGACGATAGCAGTATCACATTGAAAACACGTATCTCTTTGGTCCTTCAAAGACCTGCTGTGTGTTAAACATTGTGCTGTAGCTTGGGAAATAAACACGTGTGACGATGGATAACGTCATAATGATGTCTGTTTCCAACACTACGGCGGTTAAATCCACTTCCTGTTCTGTTTCCTTCCCATGATACTAAGGAGTACGGTGATAAATGGGATGGTCCAGATGTAGGCTAGTTAAATACAACAAGGGAAATGTTTGAAAGACGGGGTGAAAGAGAGAAGGAAACAGACATTTAAATTTCACACAGAACCACACCTGGCAATATTCCTTTCATACAGAAATCAGGTTGAGGTGTGCACACACACACACACTGTAGGCCTATGTTTCCTGTTCTGGGAGCACTCCTATCTCCTCCCGTGTGCCGTTGAGGTTCGTTTTCACTGCGTAATAGTGAAACCAGTCGAAGTGTACTCTCGTTATGTTCAACCACATCCCTCATGGCGAAGCCTCGTCTTCCCCCTTCAAACTGTTACCACCTAGAAGACCTCGGCCTTCACTAAACAATAGAAATGTTTGCTTTCTAGCTGTCAGTAGCCAGATCTTTAACCGAATGTTGTGATTACTGATCAATTATATTTAGAATTAGTAGGTTCCATTAGTTATTTTAATACACCTTTATTTTTGTGGTGTGGTTTTTCTACAAGCCCCTTAGGCTTCCAACCACACCGTTTAAAATCTGTATTGTTGTATCACTCAACCACACCATTTAAAATCTGTATTGTTGTATCACTTAACCACACCATTTAAAATCTGTATTGTTGTATCACTCAACCACACCGTTTAAAATCTGTATTGTTGTATTACTTGTTATCTTTGTAGCAAATCAAAAACTGCCTCAATCTCTACAGAACCACACGATGAAATATGACAAGTTATTTCGGTGGCAATATTAAATCTCTTCATAGAAAGACTGTCATGAACAGTGGCCACATCTTTCTCACTACATAGAGGAACTTCATTAAAATCCACCAAAACCACGGAAGATAGACAGATGAAACCCAAACATTGACACTGTGGACAACAACTTCCCCACACAGAAAGAGGAAGTTAAACCGCTGCTGTTTCAGTCTTCTGCATGATAAGTCAAGACGAACAGTTGAGAACATTCCGCTGCACACAGAGGCGCTGTCTGAAATGGCACCCTACACAGTATATACAGTGCCTTGCGAAAGTATTCGGCCCCCTTGAACTTTGCGACCTTTTGCCACATTTCAGGCTTCAAACAAAGATACAAAACTGTATTTTTTTGTGAAGAATCAACAACAAGTGGGACACAATCATGAAGTGGAACGACATTTATTGGATATTTCAAACTTTTTTTACAAATCGAAAACTGAAAAATTGGGCGTGCAAAATTATTCAGCCCCTTTACTTTCAGTGCAGCAAACTCTCTCCAGAAGTTCAGTGAGGATCTCTGAATGATCCAATGTTGACCTAAATGACTAATGATGATAAATACAATCCACCTGTGTGTAATCAAGTCTCCGTATAAATGCACCTGCACTGTGATAGTCTCAGAGGTCCGTTAAAAGCGCAGAGAGCATCATGAAGAACAAGGAACACACCAGGCAGGTCCGAGATACTGTTGTGAAGAAGTTTAAAGCCGGATTTGGATACAAAAAGATTTCCCAAGCTTTAAACATCCCAAGGAGCACTGTGCAAGCGATAATATTGAAATGGAAGGAGTATCAGACCACTGCAAATCTACCAAGACCTGGCCGTCCCTCTAAACTTTCAGCTCATACAAGGAGAAGACTGATCAGAGATGCAGCCAAGAGGCCCATGATCACTCTGGATGAACTGCAGAGATCTACAGCTGAGGTGGGAGACTCTGTCCATAGGACAACAATCAGTCGTATATTGCACAAATCTGGCCTTTATGGAAGAGTGGCAAGAAGAAAGCCATTTCTTAAAGATATCCATAAAAAGTGTTGTTTAAAGTTTGCCACAAGCCACCTGGGAGACACACCAAACATGTGGAAGAAGGTGCTCTGGTCAGATGAAACCAAAATTGAACTTTTTGGCAACAATGCAAAACGTTATGTTTGGAGTAAAAGCAACACAGCTCATCACCCTGAACACACCATCCCCACTGTCAAACATGGTGGTGGCAGCATCATGGTTTGGGCCTGCTTTTCTTCAGCAGGGACAGGGAAGATGGTTAAAATTGATGGGAAGATGGATAGAGCCAAATACAGGACCATTCTGGAAGAAAACCTGATGGAGTCTGCAAAAGACCTGAGACTGGGACAGAGATTTATCTTCCAACAAGACAATGATCCAAAACATAGAGCAAAATCTACAATGGAATGGTTCAAAAATAAACATATCCAGGTGTTAGAATGGCCAAGTCAAAGTCCAGACCTGAATCCAATCGAGAATCTGTGGAAAGAACTGAAAACTGCTGTTCACAAATGCTCTCCATCCAACCTCACTGAGCTCGAGCTGTTTTGCAAGGAGGAATGGGAAAAAATGTCAGTCTCTCGATGTGCAAAACTGATAGAGACATACCCCAAGCGACTTACAGCTGTAATCGCAGCAAAAGGTGGCGCTACAAAGTATTAACTTTGGGGGCTGAATAATTTTGCACGCCCAATTTTTCAGTTTTTGATTTGTTAAAAAAGTTTGAAATATCCAATAAATGTCGTTCCACTTCATGATTGTGTCCCACTTGTTGTTGATTCTTCACAAAAAAATACAGTTTTATATCTTTATGTTTGAAGCCTGAAATGTGGCAAAAGGTCGCAAAGTTCAAGGGGGCCGAATACTTTCGCAAGGCACTGTAGTGCCCTGTTTTTAACCAGAGCCCACAGGGTGCCGTTTCAGACGCAGCTCCCTACATGTACCTCTCCGTGACGAGGCCTCGTACCTCTCCGTGACGAGGCCTCGTACCTCTCCGTGACGAGGCCTCGTACCTCTCCGTGACGAGGCCTCGTACCTCTCCGTGACGAGGCCTCGTACCTCTCCGTGACGAGGCCTCGTACCTCTCTGTTATTAACAGGAGTTGGAACCGGTTCAGGAAACAGAAAACGAACATTTTCAAGAAACTGAAAGAAAATGATCCGTAACAGAAAATGTGGAACCGGTTAATAAAATGTTTAATGGCTTTTTCTTCATCTAGTAAAACAACAAAATGCAACAAAGCCCTCACTCAAACGTATTCCAGTGTCTTCCTGCAAGCGGAATTTTTTTTTGAGTGGGTTTAGGCTACCTGCCCCTCCAGATCATAGGCTACTGTACTGACGCTACAAGTTGGATTCAGATAGCTAATTTTTAAAAAAATCGAGAAGAACGGGTTGACTTGTTCAATGCTTGTTATTAATGATACTATAGGCCTAGTTATAACGTCTCATGTTGGATTTCTTAACTACAAAAAGGGCATGATGTGTTTTTAATTCTGGTGCCTCTCCGGAAACACGAGCTTGTTAGCTAGCTAGCTCAAAGTTTTCCCATAGAAGCCGCTCCACCTAGATATAATTCTGTGTACTTCATTTCATAACAAGATGCCCCAGAGCTTCAAGCCTCCTCCTCAACCCTCTCTCGCTCTCTCCCCACCCGCAAAAAGTCAACAAATCTTGAGCCATAGGCTAGACTGTCCATCACGCATTTAAACTAGCTTGCTTGCTCTATCCGCACTGATTGGTGAAGTAATTGAATGACTTAAATGTGAAAAACGTGGATTTCAAAAAGTTAAAAAAGGAACACTATAAAGCGGTTCGAACCAGTTCAGAACTTTATTTTGCTGCTCGGAACAACATGAAAATGTAAATAAAAAAATTGGGACTCTGTTCAGAACGTTCCAACCCCTGGTTATTAATGAGCGTTTAGACATGTGTCCACATGCATGAGCAGCCATAGTAAAACCAGTCAGCCAGAGAGAGAGAGATCATGAACCAGAAATGAGGAAGTGAAATGGAGATCAGCTTATGAAATATTGAGACTGGCAAGCGCATTAGAGAAGTGAAGTAAGATGGTGGGCGAGATTCTTTTTCCTCCATTGCTCAATTTAGTCCTAAAATGTGAACTGTCTAATACAGCAGAGTTGTCATTTGACTAGAGGGGGTTTTCAGACACTTATTAGCAGACAGAGAATAGTTCTCTCTAATGTCGGTTGTTGTGGAAACTGGAGCTCATTAGCTAACCAGAGCTTTAGACAGACGAGTACAAGGAGTTTACAGGATGGGGAGCTAAAGAATAAACAAATTAGACGAATTACTAATAGATTGAAACAAAAATAAATACATTAAAAAAATATATATAAATTCTGTGTTGGAGAACAATGACGAAATCCAGACATTAAAACTGAATTCAACAATATTCAAAAATGTTGAACTTAACTAACTGTATCGAACTTATTCGAAAAATGAATTAATTTGCCCATAAGACATGAACCACATGCATCAGTAATTGGCATTTTCCCACCCTCGTGTATACATGGTTTAGCCGTTGGCGATGATGCCAATGATAACCTTCTTCTTATAGAGATGAAAAGACGACAAATTAGCCTGTCTAACTGGCAGAAGGAGATCAGGGTTATTTGCGTCGATCCAGTAGCCATTTTGTTTTGCGAAATCTGCTATCACACGAGCGCTACAGAAGCATCCCTATCCGAACAGAGGTCTCTGGTTGGTGCACAGTTGGATTTAAAAAGGGTAACTACACATTTTTTCCCAGACCTCAAAAAGGTGGTCTCCTGATGTGGTTTAAATATTGAAGAATTATTTTCTATTTTTTTTTCCAGGGAAAACCTGAAAAAGGGAAAACCAAAATCAGAGGAAACTGAATTTGGGGTGGGGGGGGGGGGTCAACTGAATCAGACAACAAAAAAAGATTTTATAGGTCCCTAATTATTTATTTTCAATCGACACACAAATAATGACAAAGAGAAAAAAGGACTTCAATATGTTTGAAAAACTTTCTAAAAACTAAAGTTTAATTTCCATCAGAATTCAGACCCTTTGCTATGAGACTCGAAACTGAGCTCAGATACATCCTGTTTCCATTGATCATCCTTTAGATGTTTCTACAACTTGATTGGAATCCACCTGTGGTGGCAAATTCAATTGATTGGACATGATTTGGAAAGGCACACACCTGTCTATATAAGGTCCCACAGTTGACAGTGAATGTCAGAGCAAAAACCAAGCCATGTCAAAGGAATTCTCCAATGTGGCTCCGAGACAGGATTGTGTTGAGGCACAAACATGTCTGCAGCATTGAAGGTCCCTAAGAACATTGGCCTCCATCATCCTTAAATGGAAGAGGTTTGGAACCACCTAGAGAGTCTTCTTAGAGCTGGCTGCCCAAGGGCCTTGGTCAGGGAGGTGACCAAGAACCCAATGGTCACTGACAGAGCTCCAGAGTTTCTCTGTGGAGATGGGAGAACCTTCCAGAAGGACAACCATCTCTGCAGCACTGAGTAGCCATATGGAAGGCACTGCTCAGTAAAAGGTTACATGACAGCCCGCCTTGAGTTTGCCAAAAGGCACCCAAATAACTCAGACCATGAGAAACAAGATTCGCTGGTCTGATAAAACCAAGATTGAACTCCTTGGTCTGAATGCAAAGCGTCACCTCTGGAGGAAACCTGGCACTATCCCTACGCTGAAGCATGGTGGTGGCAGCATCATGTTGTGGGGATGTTTTTCAGGGGAAGGGACTGGGAGACTGAGGAAAACAACCCTAAGCACACAGCCAAGACACGCAGGAGTGGCTTCAGGACAAGTCTCTGAAAGTCCTTGAGTAGACCAGACAGAGCTCGAACTTGAACCAGATCTCTGGAGAGACCTGAAAATAGCTGTACAGCACCGCTTCTCATCCAACCTGACAGAGCTTGAGATAACCCACCAAAGAAGAATGGGAGAAACTCTCCAAATACAGGTGTGCCAAGCATGTAGAGTCATACCCAAGAAGACTCGAGGCTGTAATCACTGCCGAAGGTCCTTCAACGAAGTACTGACTGAATACTTCATGTAAATGTGATATTTCAGTTTTTATTTTTGATACATTTATGAACATTTCCAAAAACATGTTTTGGGGGTATTGTGTGTAGATTTGATGAGGGGAAAAAAACAATGTGATCCATTTTAGAATAAGGCTGTAACGTAACGAAACGTGGAAATAAAATCTAAGGGTCTTAATATACTCCGGTTATTCTCTAACAAACTAATAATTATTATTATTATTTGGGGGTGCTTATATTAGGTATATTATCAGATCTGTTTCTTGCATATCCCATCTCCCCGAGACACACGCATCATTGTCCAGCGCCCCCAGGAGAACGAAGGTGCATAAAGATGGCGGAATTCAGATATGACGTCATCGTTTGAACACAATCTACAGCAACTATAAAATCAGCACAATCTACTTTTTCGCTTTTAAAAAATTGCTGTCGTCTTGGAGCTAAAATTGAGATCATGTATACCGTGCTAACGCTGATACAAGAAGAAACAAACAAAAAAGTAGCGATATGCCGAACTTAGCCAATGAGGCGATGGGGGCCGCCATCTTTATGCACCTTGCTATTGGGGTTAAGTTCCTTGCTCAAGGGCACAGTGACATTTTTCACCTTGTCGGCTCCAGGACTCTACCTCGGAGTGTGGTGTCAGGAAAATAACCTCACACTCAACGTCAACAAAACTAAGGAGATGATTGTGGACTTCAGGAAACAGCAGAGGGAACACCCCCCTATCCACATCGATGGGACAGTAGTGGAGAGGGTACTAAGTTAAGTTCCTTGGCGTACACATCACAGACAAACTGAATTGGTCGACCCACACAGACAGCATCGTGAAGAAGGCGCAGCAGCGCCTCTTCAACCTCAGGAGGCTGAAGAAATTTGGCTTGTCACCAAAAGCACACAAACTTCTACAGATGCACAATCGAGAGCATCCTGTCAGGCTGTATCACCCCACTATCATCCAGAAGGAGAGGTCAGTACAGGTGCATCAAAGCTGGGACCGAGAGACTGAAAAACAGCTTCTATCTCAAGGCCATCAGACTGTTAAACAGCCACCACTAACATTGAGTGGCTGCTGCCAACACACTGACTCAACTCCAGCCACTTTAATAATGGGAATTGATGTCAAATATATCACTAGCCACTTTAAACAATGCTACCTAATATAATGTTTACATACATTATTCATCTCATATGTATACGTAGATACTGTACTCTATATCATCGACTGCATCCTTATGTAATACATGTATCACTAGCCACTTTAACTATGCCACTTGGTTTACATACTCATCTCATATGTATATACTGTACTCGATACCATCTACTGCATCTTGCCTATGCCGCTCTGTACCATTACTCATTCATATATCTTTATGTACATATTCTTTATCCCCTTACACTTGTGTGTATAAGGTAGTAGTTTTGGAATTATTAGTTAGATTACTTGTTGGATATTACTGCATTGTCGGAACTAGAAGCACAAGCAAGCTACACTCGCATTAACATCTGCTAACCATGTGTATGTGACAAATAAATTTGATTTGACCTGCCACCTATTAGTCTAGTCACCACTTTGTAGGGTCTGTTTTTGATACTGTTTCAGTTCAAAACTAGTCTGTACAATGTGGGTAATGCTTGCTGGCCTAGCCCTCTAGGCAGAGCAGCGCAGCACGAGGCAGGATGCAGGGCTTGTGAATGAGACACACATTAAGTAAATAAAGCCACATCACTGCAATGTCAAGACCTGCACTCCACCACATGGCTGTGGAAAGAGGGCTGGGAAGTGGAGCAGGGGTCCCCTTGCTAACTGTTGCTGCACACTGTAGGCCACAGGGAGCAGGCAAGGGCCTGGGGAAGGGGCTGGGGCCTGGGAGAGAGCGACACATAGCAAGGGGACCCCTGCTCCACTTCCCCCTCCCGCTAACTGTTGCTGCACACTGTAGACCTCAGGGAGCAGGCAAGGGCCTGGGGAAGGGGCTGAGGCCTTGGAGAGAGCGACACATAGCGGGAGGGGGAAAGGACTTCTCCACAGGGCTAGAGGCTCCCAGTGGCCAGTTATTGCCAGTCCAGTAAATTTCTCACTCAATGGACTGGGGGTGACTTTTAGCCTTAAAGGAAACGGCCCTTTATAAATAGCCTACTCAACTCCCTCCCCCTAGCGAGCTATAGCTCCCCCCCCCCCCCTCCCCCAGCACACTGGGATACAGTCTCCCTCTTCCCATCCACGGAACCTTAATTTCAGACTGAAAGAGGGAAAGTACAGCTGCAACAGGCCCCCTGCCCCACACACTCACATATATGTTTTCCAGTGAAGATAGAAAAGGAAATATTGAAATCAAGAGAAGATCATGCTGAGTAGAACAGACTGGAGACATTGGGTTGCCAGTAGAGCAGACATTAGGTTGCCAGTAGAGCAGGCATTGGGTTGCCAGTAGAGCAGACTGGAGACATTGGGTTGAGTAGACTGATGCCCCATGTCATTGATCCACAACCCATAGGTAAGGCTGTACAGTGAAATAAGGATGCCCCAAATGCAATTCTAAAGTCTAATACATCCAGTGCGATTTCAGATTTGTCAAATAAACAAGTATTGTCTTTTGTTGATTTTAAATAACATTCCAACCTCGTTTAGCCTGATCTATTCAATTAAGGCATAATTCTACTATGTATTAATTAGCATCACTGTCAATAAAATACATTTATTTTGAAGGCTAACTGCGAAGTCCACTATTGTGGCTAATCCTTTATTGTGGCTAGCTTCACATAGATGGGTCCGACCACCATTAATCAAATAAGAACGGTCTTATAAATTTATAGCTAACTGCAGCGCTACTGAAACAAGTGTTAGCCGGCTAACTGCAGCTACTGAAACAGGTGTTAGCCAGCTAACTGCAGCTACTGAGACAGGTGTTAGCTAGCTAACTATAGCTACTGAAACCAGCTCTGACTAACCTGGTTTCCCAGGTTAGTCAGCTATGAAGAGCAGAGCTGGTTTCCCAGGTTAGTCAGCTATGAAGAGCAGAGCTGGTTTCCCAGGTTAGTCAGCTATGAAGAGCAGAGCTGGTTTCCCAGGTTAGTCAGCTATGAAGAGCAGAGCTGGTTTCCCAGGTTAGTCTGCTATGAAGAGCAGAGCTGGTTTACCAGGTTAGTCAACTATGAAGAGCAGAACTGGTTCCTCAGGTTAGTCAGCAGAGCTGGTTTCCCAGGTTAGCTATGAAGAGCAGAGCTGGTTTCCCAGGTTAGTCAGCTATGAAGAGCAGAGCTGGTTTCCCAGGTTAGTCAGCTATGAAGAGCAGAGCTGGTTTCCCAGGTTAGTCAGCTATGAAGAGCAGAGCTGGTTTCCCAGGTTAGTCAGCTATGAAGAGCAGAGCTGGTTTCCCAGGTTAGTCAGCTATGAAGAGCAGAGCTGGTTTCCCAGGTTAGTCAGCTATGAAGAGCAGAGCTGGTTTCCCAGGTTAGTCCGCTATGAAGAGCAGAGCTGGTTTCCCAGGTTAGTCCGCTATGAAGAGCAGAGCTGGTTTCCCAGGTTAGTCCGCTATGAAGAGCAGAACTGGTTTCCCAGGTTAGTCAGCTATGAAGAGCAGAACTGGTTCCTCAGGTTAGTCAGCAGAGCTGGTTTCCCAGGTTAGTCAGCTATGAAGATCAGAGCTGGTTTCCCAGGTTAGTCAGCTATGAAGATCAGAGCTGGTTTCCCAGGTTAGTCAGCTATGAAGAGCAGAGCTGGTTTCCCAGGTTAGTCAGCTATGAAGAGCAGAGCTGGTTTCCCAGGTTAGTCAGCTATGAAGAGCAGAGCTGGTTTCCCAGGTTAGTCAGCTATGAAGAGCAGAACTGGTTCCTCAGGTTAGTCAGCAGAGCTGGTTTCCCAGGTTAGTCAGCTATGAAGATGAGAGCTGGTTTCCCAGGTTAGTCAGCTATGAAGAGCAGAGCTGGTTTCCCAGGTTAGTCAGCTATGAAGAGCAGAGCTGGTTTCCCAGGTTAGTCAGCTATGAAGAGCAGAGCTGGTTTCCCAGGTTAGTCCGCTATGAAGAGCAGAGCTGGTTTCCCAGGTTAGTCCGCTATGAAGAGCAGAACTGGTTTCCCAGGTTAGTCAGCTATGAAGAGCAGAACTGGTTCCTCAGGTTAGTCAGCAGAGCTGGTTTCCCAGGTTAGTCAGCTATGAAGATCAGAGCTGGTTTCCCAGGTTAGTCAGCTATGAAGAGCAGAGCTGGTTTCCCAGGTTAGTCAGCTATGAAGAGCAGAGCTGGTTTCCCAGGTTAGTCAGCTATGAAGAGCAGAGCTGGTTTCCCAGGTTAGTCAGCTATGAAGAGCAGAGCTGGTTTCCCAGGTTAGTCAGCTATGAAGAGCAGAGCTGGTTTCCCAGGTTAGTCAGCTATGAAGAGCAGAACTGGTTTCCCAGGTTAGTCAGCTATGAAGAGCAGAGCTGGTTTCCCAGGTTAGTCAGCTATGAAGAGCAGAACTGGTTCCTCAGGTTAGTCAGCAGAGCTGGTTTCCCAGGTTAGTCAGCTATGAAGAACAGAGCTGGTTTCCCAGGTTAGTCAGCTATGAAGAGCAGAACTGGTTCCTCAGGTTAGTCAGCAGAGCTGGTTTCCCAGGTTAGTCAGCTATGAAGAGCAGAGCTGGTTTCCCAGGTTAGTCCGCTATGAAGAGCAGAGCTGGTTTCCCAGGTTAGTCCGCTATGAAGAGCAGAGCTGGTTTCCCAGGTTAGTCCGCTATGAAGAGCAGAGCTGGTTTCCCAGGTTAGTCAGCTATGAAGAGCAGAGCTGGTTTCCCAGGTTAGTCAGCTATGAAGAGCAGAACTGGTTTCCCAGGTTAGTCAGCTATGAAGAGCAGAACTGGTTCCTCAGGTTAGTCAGCAGAGCTGGTTTCCCAGGTTAGTCAGCAGAGCTGGTTTCCCAGGTTAGTCAGCAGAGCTGGTTTCCCAGGTTAGTCAGCAGAGCTGGTTTCCCAGGTTAGTCAGCTATGAAGAGCAGAGCTGGTTTCCCAGGTTAGTCAGCTATGAAGAGCAGAGCTGGTTTCCCAGGTTAGTCAGCTATGAAGAGCAGAGCTGGTTTCCCAGGTCAGCTATGAAGAGCAGAGCTGGTTTCCCAGGTCAGCTATGAAGAGCAGAGCTGGTTTCCCAGGTTAGTCAGCTATGAAGAGCAGAGTTGGTTTCCCAGGTTAGTCAGCTATGAAGAGCAGAGCTGGTTTCCCAGGTTAGTCAGCTATGAAGAGCAGAGCTGGTTTCCCAGGTTAGTCAGCTATGAAGAGCAGAGCTGGTTTCCCAGGTTAGTCAGCTATGAAGAGCAGAGCTGGTTTCCCAGGTTAGTCAGCTATGAAGAGCAGAGCTGGTTTCCCAGGTTAGTCAGCTATGAAGAGCAGAGCTGGTTTCCCAGGTTAGTCAGCTATGAAGAGCAGAGCTGGTTTCCCAGGTTAGTCAGCTATGAAGAGCAGAGCTGGTTTCCCAGGTTAGTCAGCTATGAAGAGCAGAGCTGGTTTCCCAGGTTAGTCAGCTATGAAGAGCAGAGCTGGTTTCCCAGGTTAGTCAGCTATGAAGAGCAGAGCTGGTTTCCCAGGTTAGTCAGCTATGAAGAGCAGAGCTGGTTTCCCAGGTTAGTCAGCTATGAAGAGCAGAGCTGGTTTCCCAGGTTAGTCAGCTATGAAGAGCAGAGCTGGTTTCCCAGGTTAGTCAGCTATGAAGAGCAGAGCTGGTTTCCCAGGTTAGTCAGCTATGAAGAGCAGAGCTGGTTTCCCAGGTTAGCTATGAAGAGCAGAGCTGGTTTCCCAGGTCAGCTATGAAGAGCAGATGATAATGACTGTTGAGATTGCTGGCAGATTATATTTTAAGTACGCGAATACTTTTTGTTTGTTTATTTAGGTAGTCTGACACCTTATTCAGACAGTAATGACATTATATGGGGAGATAGGCAAATGGGGGGAAACAGTGGGAAGGTCGGAAGCAGGGATGGATCCCGGTTCTCAGGTGGAAAGTTCTCTGAGACACGTGCTATGAAATGTTACCACTACACCAAGGCGCTGCACAGGAAAAGCTTATATTAATGGTTGATGGTTGTGAGGAACAAAATCATAGATTGCTTTCAAGGTAAGGTCACAAACATTTAGCATTTTGGGTGAACTCTTTAAAACATGGCTGGAAGAAAGTCCTGCAGGCTCTCCAGGAGGGTTGGCCTCCCCTCATCTGTTTCCCAAGTGCTGAAAAATGTTCTTGTTTATAACAATTCATTTCTCAAAATCACCCAACTTTAAAGAAAAATCAAATGAATATCATTACTCAGGCCTATTAGTTGAAGGTATCTGCCACCAATTTATTTTACAGATTAAAAAATGATATATTTGTGAGTTGTGAGTCCCCCTACCATCTCCACAATACTAAAATGTCAAAATTGCCACTTCTGGATCCCCAATGTTTGACCAAATTATTTTCATAGTTAAAAAAAAAATTTAAAAAAAATAAATAAATAAATAAGTATATAGAAAAAATAAATTAAAAAAAATCGGGCCACCTTACCAAAACTTCCCTGCTAAAACATACTACAGGTCCGCCTGCCCCCTTTTCTTTGTCAAAGCCTAATGACAAACCACCAAACAAGGGGACTAATACATGTGTTAATTTAATTAACAGTATGCTGTCAAAATGCTGCATTCTGCAATAGGAACGAGTGTTACAGCAACCTAATTTTGTAGACAATATTGTCTAGTCTTTACAGTTACAGTATAAATTCAGCAGAGAACGTTCCCTCTCCATTCAGCTCCACTCTAATCTTGAGGGGCGTTTCTTTAAAACGCGCATCAAATCTCCTTGGCCCTTTCCATAACTAGACCAATCATATGCTTCAATATGCCGCGGTTCACAGTGCTGTGGCATGACTGGACGGATTCGATTATGGTGAGCCGTGGGGCGCCGGGCATAGGCCCGTCACTTGAAAAGGGTGAAAGCGGAGGAGACGAGCCCTTCTCAAATAGAACACTGATGTGTGCCGTTTGGTCATGTTGTCAACAAGGTAGCATGGTGCATCGTCCAGACATATACATCATCTGTTTTCGATCATATAAAAATGGTTTGAATTTTTTATTCAAAAGCAATTCCTTTTTGCATGAGAGAACACCGAATGCTACGAATTACTACACGTGATTAATTACAAAACTTTTGTTTTGAGCAGACTTCGCCGTGGGCTTTGAACGGGGAACTTAACTCACGACCCGGAAGGCAGCCCACTTCCAAATCGAATGCAATCAACTTTCAACCGAAACAAAACCCGCATATACAGGGGCCTGGGCGAAATCAATCAAGCCCCCTCAAATGACAGCGGTTTCGGCTAGTTACGTTCAATTGCATGCGCAGATGCTCCGATTTGTCTTGCGGTGGCAAGGACAATAGTTGCTTTGCATTGGCACCCTGCATATTCACTATGAGCATGTAATACATTATGTTCTAGTCCAGGAGTTCCCTCTGACAAGACAAACATGCTACATAACCCATGTATGGCCGTGATGGGCAGTCATGTTAATTAACAGACTGCATCTCATTCTGTCAGTTGTTTTGATAAAGAGGAACTATTTTAATGAGGACTTCTGCATTTAAAAAAAAGAAAAACATGTCTTTGATCCAACCCGTTCTGTCAAAAAGATACGTTTGATAACATGGTTGGCTAGAGTTTAAACAGCTAAAACACAGGTAACGTGCCAGACTAAGGCTAACCCAGCTTGGTTGGGTTAACTAGCTATGTCATTAGGAAAATATTGCAAGGTCCAGATGACAATCAATGGTTTTCCACAGTCGTGAGTGAAAGATCAGTCAGCTAGGGGTGCTAGCTCTTTGATAGGGGTGCTAAAGATCAGTCAGCTAGCTCTTGAAAGGGGCACTAAAGATCAGTCAGCTAGCTCTTTGATAGGGGTGCTAAAGATCAGTCAGCTAGCTCTTTGATAGGGGTGCTAAAGATCAGTCAGTTAGCTCTTGGAAGGGGCACTAAAGATCAGTCAGTTAGCTCTTGGTAGGGGAACCCGTGAACCGTTACTGAGTGGCAAATGGCTATGGAAATCTTACAACAACAAAAAAGGTAGCCTGGCTAGTTAGCCAACTAGTTATGCAGTAAATTGGCTGGTTAACTAAGTTAACTAATAAGCATTCCAAGTTTAAAATGCCTTGACAAAATGTAAGACAACAGCCCCAATTATGACCGGGTTTCTGACCAATAATAATAATAATAATTTAGATGTCTTCTAATTGAAGGGTATCGCATAAAACTGAATCCGTGAGACAGAACAATCAAAGCCAGCCAAGTTAGCTGTCACTCTGGCTAGCCTGCTAGCCAGGTGGCGAACACTAACATTGAGTCATCTAACGTTAGCCAGTGAGTTGCCTTGTGAAGTAAGCGTTGATGTGAAACTAGTCAATATACTATTTATCAAACATTTAGCTACAACGTTAAAAAATAGGACTGTATTTTATTGTCAAGCCGTGCCCCCCACCCCTATTCCAGATTTTAGGTCAGAGAAGTGTAGCCAACCTAGCTAGCTAGTGTTAGCCGAAAACAGGCTAGTTGGCGAAGCTAATTAAAACGCATAATGAACATCACAGACCCCGCTGGTCTTCTTACCTGTGAATTTAGCTGATAGGCCGTACCTGTCCGTTTTTGCTTGATGAAATCACCATATTATACTGAAAAAGGGGATTTGAAACGCCGGTGTAGATGGATGGTGACTAGATAGGACCAAAACCTAGCTAGCTAGCTGGCTGTTTATCATATGCCTTTTTGGAAAGAGCTAGCTAGCCTCCTGGTTTCCAGCACGACGCCAGCTATTTGGAGATGTTCACGATGCACCACTCCTATTGGTTGTCACAGGGGAAACATCGTATTGTTATTGGACGATGTCAGTGTCAATCAAACCGGTGCCGCCGCAACAATCCCATTGATATGAAATGTTTATTTTTCCATCATACACATTTTCTATTTCCATATGTGCTCTCATGTAGAAAGTGGTATGAAGTACAATTAAGTAAATACATTTTAAGTATCTGTATTTACTATTTATTTATGTTTTACTGCACTACATTCCTAAAGAAAATGATGTACTGTAACTTATAATGTTATAATAATGTACTGCATGCTTTTAGCACGCTGGACATCGGGCTAGAAGGTCGAGGGTTCGAGGCCTGCTCACTGCCTGTTTCATTACAGTACTTTTTACTCCATACATTTCCCTGACACTCAAAAGTACTCATTACATGTTTAATGCTTATCGGGACAGAAAAATGGTCTAATTCATGCACTTATTAAGAGAACATCCCTGGTCATCCCTACTACCTCTGATCTGGCGGACTTGCCAAACACAAATGCTTAGTTTGTCTGTGTTGGAGTGTGCCCCTGACTATCCATAAATAAAATAAATCGTGCCATCTGGTTTGCTTAATATAAGAATTGAAATTATTTATAATTCTATTTTGATACGTAAGTATATTTGAGTAATTACATTTACTTTTAATACTTACGTTTATTTAAAACCAAGTAATTAACATACTTTTACTCAAGTGGTATTTTACTGGGTGACTTTCACTTTTACTTGAGTCATTTTCTAATAAGAGATCTTTATTTTTACTTAGGTATGACAATTGGGTACTTTTCCCACCACGGTAAGGTAAGGCTAAGTGTATCACCAGCATATATAAGCCTAGTATTTTATATCAGCAGCATTATTTCTCTGAAATAAATTAATAAATGATTAATGTATCAATCACTATAATTGGCAGGTTGTCCAACTAGAAGTCTGATAGTGGGTTACTGCTGTAGAAGAGGGCATTAATTTACCACCATGGCATTCTATTGTGGTTTTGTCTTGTCCAGACAATACTAGTATGGTAATCTACTGCAATGTTTTTTTATTCTACACATTTGATTGAGAAGTTTGTCTGTGAAATTTGGAAACGCATTGGTGCACTTCCCTTTACCTCCTGAGGCATTTAGAAACACATATCCAAATCAATATTTACATGTTTATTTAAGATCTATTTATGTAGGTTGTGTGACAGTGTGTGCCTATTGATGAGGCCGTGGCGACACCGCAAAGTGTGACAAGGTAGGAATCAACATTTTGGTCAGTGTTTCTTGTGGGAAATTTATTAATGGGGAACCTGTAGAAAGTATATCTACCCTCAACGTCTCTGCTTCTTCTTAGCCTGAGTTTCAAATCAAAGTAGACAGCCCTCGGTCCTAAACCCTATGCCCATATGGGAATCCCTGCGTCCATATTTGTCATCGGTCCACATGATTAGCCAAGTAAGGGACGTAAGCCCCTCAGCCCTGGTTTTTAACGGAGTTTGCTAGTAAAAAATTAGGTTAACTTCGGGGCCTGAAACGCCACATAATTCAATTCACGATGATTGTCCGACAAAAACTTAACTCAACGTCAATATGGAGCCAAAATAGAAGTTTAAGTAAAAACAAATGTAAATACTACTATTACTACTAATGCACAAACACGTCTCATAAAATAAATTATGTGAGTGTTTGGTTAACTTTTGGAAATTGTAGAAATTGAAAATTTTCCTTCTTCAGAAGTAGCTAGGCAGGCTAATGTTAGTTAGCTAATTAATTTTCTAGTTATCATACAGTAGGCGTATATTAATAATGATATAGTTAATTTAAGATGACTTGCAATCATAATTGACTAACGCATAGAAAGCACTGAAAACACAATCATTGCGGGATGAACGAGTGATGAATTTCCGGCCAAGTGCAGTCCATTTACAAATCATTCCTTCCTCCTTTGCCCTGCAAGTGTACACTCGTCAGACATCATGATACGTCATCAGAAGTGTCCACTTAATTTGAGGGCTGAGGGGATAGGGTGTGTCTTTTTAAGTGTTTGGAATGTGGACTTAGTCTCGTCTAGGCGAGAGGTCTGTGCTGTGTGCACTGGCGGACTTACCTTCAGGCAGATGAGAAAATGACCTCAGACCTCACATCAGGGACCTGCATATAACTAATGATATATATATATATATAAAAACATAAATTATTTCTCAGACCAGGAGGCATCTCTAAAATCTGTCTTAAGAAAACATCTGTATCCTACGAACGATTTGGCCTACAAAAATGAATATAACCCCATGGATGGTGGATTCTCACCAACACGATTGTGTTCTCTGTTTTGCTAAACGAGACTCATCTGAAGGAAACCCGGCACCGGGATGAAAAATCGATATAAGTGTAAAAAAGCTGTACTGGTAATTACACCTCAAAACATACAGAGCCTCCAGAAAGTATTCAAACCCCTTGACAATTTCCATATTATGTTGTGTTAGATATTTTTGGTCGCTGGCCTACACACACAATCCCATCATGTCAATGTGGAATTGTGTTTTTTGAAATTTTTACAAAACTTATTAAAAATGAAAATCTTTAATGTCTTGAATCAAAAGGTATTCAACCCCTTTGTTATGGCATGCCTAAATATGTTCAGGAGTAAAGAATTGCTTAAATTAACAAGTCACATATGTTCAGGAGTAAAGAATGGCTTAAATTAACAAGTCACATATGTTCAGGAGTAAAGAATGGCTTAAATTAACAAGTCACATATGTTCAGGAGTAAAGAATGGCTTAAATTAACAAGTCACATATGTTCAGGAGTAAAGAATGGCTTAAATTAACAAGTCACATATGTTCAGGAGTAAAGAATGGCTTAAATTAACAAGTCACATATGTTCAGGAGTAAAGAATGGCTTAAATTAACAAGTCACATATGTTCAGGAGTAAAGAATGGCTTAAATTAACAAGTCACATATGTTCAGGAGTAAAGAATGGCTTAAATTAACAAGTCACATATGTTCAGGAGTAAAGAATGGCTTAAATTAACAAGTCACATATGTTCAGGAGTAAAGAATGGCTTAAATTAACAAGTCACATATGTTCAGGAGTAAAGAATGGCTTAAATTAACAAGTCACATATGTTCAGGAGTAAAGAATGGCTTAAATTAACAAGTCACATATGTTCAGGAGTAAAGAATGGCTTAAATTAACAAGTCACATATGTTCAGGAGTAAAGAATGGCTTAAATTAACAAGTCACATATGTTCAGGAGTAAAGAATGGCTTAAATTAACAAGTCACATATGTTCAGGAGTAAAGAATGGCTTAAATTAACAAGTCACATATGTTCAGGAGTACACTTTTCTGCTTAAACAAGTCGCATAATAAGTTGCATGGACTCTAAATTTATTTTATTTTTATTTCACCTTTATTTAACCAGGGAGGCTAGTTGAGAACACCTTTATTTAACCAGGGAGGCTAGTTGAGAACACCTTTATTTAACCAGGGAGGCTAGTTGAGAACACCTTTATTTAACCAGGTAGGCTAGTTGAGAACACCTTTATTTAACCAGGTAGGCTAGTTGAGAACACCTTTATTTAACCAGTTAGGCTAGTTGAGAACAAGTTCTCATTTGCAATTGCGACCTGGCCAAGATAAAGCGTAGCAATTCGACACATACAACAACACAGAGTTACACATGGAATAAACAAAACATACAGTCAAAAATACAGTAGAACAAAATAAAATAATGGTGTTTTCAAATTGTTTTAATGACTACCTCATCTCTGTACCCCTCACATACAATTATCTGTAAGGTCATTCAGTCGAGCAGTGAATTTCAAACACAGATTCAACAAAGACCAAGGAGGTTTTCCAGTGCCTCGCAAAGAAGGGCACCTATTGGTAGATGGGTAAATTACTGAGTACCACTCTCTATTTTCAAGCATAGTGGTGGCTGTATCATGTTATGGGTATGCTTGTAATTGTTAAGGACTGTGGAGTTTTTCAGGATAAAAAATAACATCTATGTATGAATCTGTTAATCAATGTGTTTCTATGGGCTAATAGCAGTAAGGACTCATTCATTCAGTCACTTCCGTTGTAAGGAGGAGACAAAGGCGCAGCGTTGTAAGCGTACATTCTTAATTTATTAAATTAATGAACACTGAAACAAACTAACAAAATAACCGACTGAAACGTGACGCTATACACATGCGTGCTAACAGGCAACTACACAGACAAGAACCCACCAAATACCCAAGGGAAAATGGCTACCTAAATGTCCATCTAAATATGGTCCCCAATCAGAGACAACATTAAACAGCTGCCTCTGATTGGGAACCAATTCAGGCCACCATAGACATACATATACCTAGACTTACATAAAACCCTAGGCAATACAAAACAAGCATACCCACCCTCGTCACACCCTGGGGCCTGTTGCACAAAACTAGGATAAGGGATTAAGCCAGGATATCTTGGTGATCCTGGCTCAATTGATCCGTAATCCGGTTGCACTAAAGATGGATAGGGGGCAGGAGGATATGTTATGGTATAAATTACCATGGAGATATATTCTGTGGAGCTAGCCTGCTCCAGACCAGGCTAAATTCCAGGATCTATTTAATCTCATCCCTAATGTCAGTCAGCAGTCACCACAAATGGAAACCAATAGTTATTTCACTGCTCACTATACATTATCACATATAACTAGACCCACTGTTATTATTTAAACGTTTGTGATCATTAATTTCAATGATTTTGGATAAAAAATGATTTTTAGATGATGTTGCTATCATTAGATAATTTACAGTTTCCCATAGACTATAAGGCTATATATAAAATGATAGAATATTAGGGCCACAGAGGGGAAAAAAACACAAGTCATAATATTGTAACCAGTTGTTTTAAAGGAGGACAGTTGTCCAAAATAATAAAGAAAACAGAGATAACTCATGACACATTCAGCAAACATTTTTGGATTAAATAATAATACCTACAGAGGTCCTACAATTCCAAATCAAACAGTTAAATTATCCTTGTTGTTATCCTTAGTTTCCATTTTTAAACAATTCCATATGTAAACTTAATAGTCACAAGTTGCCATACATCTAAAATCACGTTGCTGTCACGCCTCTCTTGGAGGCGGGCTCCCAGCAGCACGATTTTGTCACGCCCTGGTCAAAGTATTTTGTGTTTATCTTTATGTATTTGGTCAGGCCAGGTCAGGCCAGTGTGGCATGGGGTTTTTGTATTGGGGTGTGTTTTGTCTTGGGGTTTTGGTGTTAGGATTGTAGCGTAGTGGGTTATCTAGCAAAGTCTATGGCTGTCTGGAGTGGTTCTCAATTAGAGGCAGGTGTTTATCGTTGTCTCTGATTGGGAACCATATTTAGGCAGCCATATTCTTTGAGTTTGTCGTGGGTGATTGTCCTATTTGTCCTGAGTGTCTTGATGTCCTTGTTTGATGTTAGTTGACACAAGTATAGGCTGTTTTCGGTTTTTGTTTCGTTTATTGTTTTGTAGTGTTCGTGTTTAGTCGTGTTTAGTCGTGTTTACGTTTGTTTAAATAAACATGGATCGCAATCGCCACGCTGCAGTTTGGTCCGACTCTCCTTCACCACACTTAGAAAACCGTAACAGATTTGGATATTACATTTCAAGAACCCTCCCCCACACTCGTTGGTGCTACTTAAATAAATACAAATTAACTAGGCAAGTCAGGTAAGAACACATTCTTATTTACAATGACGGCCTACCAAAATGCCTCCTGCGGGGCCTGGGATTAAAAATAAAATATATAGATATAGGACAAAAAAACACAACACTACATAAAGAGAGACCTAAGACAACAACATAGCAAGGCAGCAACACATGACGAACACAGCATGGTAGCAGCACAAAACATGGAACAAACATTATTGGTCACAGACAACAACACAAAGGGCAAGAAGGTAGAGACAACAATACATCACACAAAGCAGCCACAACTGTCAGTAAGAGTGTCCATGGTTGAGTCTGAATATAGAGATAAAACTGTCCAGTTGGAGTGTTTGTTGCAGCTCGTTCCAGTCGCTGGCTGTAGCGAACTGAAAAGAGGAGGGACCCAGGGATGTGTGTGCTTTGGGGACCTTTAACAGAATGTGACTGGCAGAACAGGTGTTGTATGTGGAGGATGAGGGCTGCAGTAGATATCTCAGATAGGGGGGAGTGAGGCCTAAGAGGGTTTTATAAATAAGCATCAACCAGTGGGTCTTGTGACAGATATACAGAGATGACCACTCTATACTCCTCTGCAGTGATGTGTCCTATAAGGAGCATTGGTGGCAAATCTGATGGCCTAATGGTAATAAATAAATACTGGAGGGGAAGAGGTAGTTGTTTGGCCTATTTATAGATGGGCTTTGTACAGGTGCAGTGATCTGTGAGCTGCTCTGACAGCTGGTGCTTAAAGCTAGTGAGAGAGACAAGTGTTTCCAGTTTCAGAGATGTTTATAGTTCGTTCCAATCATTGGCAGCAGAGAACTGGAAGGAGATGCGGCCAAAGGAGGAATTGGCTTTGGGGATGACCAGTGAGATATACCTGCTTGAACGCGTACTACGGGTGGGTGCAGCTATGGTAACCAGCAAGCAGAGATAAGGCGGGACTTTACCTAGCAGGGTCTTGTAGATGACCAGGAGCCAGTAGGTTTGGTATGAAGTATGAAGCGAGGGCCATGAGGTGACTACCTCAAGATCTAAACCTACATGTTTTGTTTGTCACTGATTTTAGACCGGGAAGGACGTATCTTGGAGAGAATTGTTCCAATGTTTGCATCATTGCAGAAGATGAAAAAAAAAAACTGGAGGAAAAATGTAATTGTGTTGTCAATGTGCTCAATATCCAAAATCAACGTCGACATTTTGATGGGGTTTTAAATCAGTGGTTTCCCGGCCATCCTCACCACAGACTGTAAAAAAATAATTGTCATGCTCTGTTGCACCTGCAACACTAATCTAGTGAGCACTAATGGAGCTCAGCCAAGGCATTTGATTGGTTTGACATGTAGCGAGGTGATTTACAGAGTCACCTCCCCATTTAGCTGTTTTTCTGCCATGAACCTCCCCAGGCTTATCCTTAGGAGGGAAGCCTGGTTCTCCACAAGGCTAGCTTGGTAGAAACCCAGTGCCCTTAGACCGTAGGGGGATACAATATCCATTTCTTTAGTAAAAAAAAAGACAGGCACTGCTGATTCTACTGTCATCATCATCATCGTTGAGGCAGAGGACATGTACGTGTAGCCTGATGCTGACGTGTCATTACTCTTTTTGGCCAGACGTCATCAGATACATGGGCTATATATAGTAACACAGAGGGGCGCTGTTTCGCTCGGATGCTTTCTCTGGAGAGATTGTTTCAGCCACCTCGAATTGTAGGAAAGTTGGCGGGTGCACAGTTCACTGTTCGAATGCTGGAATTATTCTGGATGAATGTGTGAAGGTAAGCTACTTTTTGAAGTGATTTGTTTGACAATCAGATGACAACATCATGACTGGTTGTGTTCGTAGCACATTAATAACAAGGCAAAAACATTTCTAGAATATAATTATATCTTTACTATAAAACCCTCAGACTGGCTTCTGCCTAGGGGCTTCCAAATCACTATGTCCGCCTTTGGGTACAGTGTGTCCATCTGTTTTAGCAGGAAACAGATTGCATCCTGCAGTGTGCTGCCCCCCCCCCCCCCCCCCCGACCATTGACTGGGCCAATCTATAATATTCTCTCAGGCAAAGAACCCAACCAATTCTCTTCTAAGTAGAAACAGTATTTCCTGCTTACACATTCTTTAGCATAGCCTATAGGGCCCAGTGGCTAACTTACTGAGCCATGTATCAGTACTTAATAATGGGTGTTTACTTCACCCATCAAGGTACTGCATGTCTGACAGTGATACACACATAGTAAATACTTAACTCCAAACACAACTAACTGAAAACTAAATACATGATTGCATAACTTAATAAAATAATACCACATTATGAATATTGTCAAACAAATAAACATACAGGAACAAACAGACTAGATGGTAAACTGCTACGGACAGAATCTACTTTTCATAGCTGGTTAGGAGAATTGGGTTAAGGTTAGGAGAAGTAGGTTAAGGTTAGGAGAATTGGGTTAAGGTTAGGAGAAGTAGGTTAAGGTTAGGAGAAGTAGGTTAAGGTTAGGAGAAGTAGGTTAAGGTTAGGAGAAGTAGGTTAAGGTTAGGAGAAGTAGGTTAAGGTTAGGAGAATTGGGTTAAGGTTAGGAGAAGTAGGTTAAGGTTAGAAGAAGTAGGTTAAGGTTAGGAGAAGTAGCTTAAGGTTAGGAGAAGTAGGTTAAGGTTAGGAGAAGTAGGTTAAGGTTAGGATAAGTAGTTTAAGGTTAGGATAAGTAGGTTAAGGTTAGGAGAAGTAGGTTAAGGTTAGGAGAATTAGGTTAAGGTTAGGAGAAGTAGTTTAAGGTTAGGAGAAGTAGTTTAAGGTTAGGAGAAGTAGTTTAAGGTTAGGAGAAGTAGGTTAAGGTTAGGAGAAGTAGGTTAAGGTTAGGAGAAGTAGGTTAAGGTTAGGAGAAGTAGGTTAAGGTTAGGATAATTGGGGTAAGGTTAGGAGAAGTAGGTTAAGGTTAGCTAAACTTCTGACTGACTCAACTTGAGCATGAAAGGTAATACATTTTTACATCTGTTCAACCCAGGCTATATAGCATCTAGCCACAGCCCAAACACTTCATCAAAACCTTAGGGTTACAAAATGGTTTCTCTCACACAACCAGGGGCGGACTTAGTTATTTGGACTGAGTCTGAGCCCCCCCCCCACCACTGAGCCCCCCCATTTTTGTTATAGGTTTTATAGTAAAGACGTAATTTGATAATTTATTCACTAGATTAGTGATGTACATGCAACGGTGTGTGACGATTATTTTTACAGTTTATGGTGAGGATGGCCGGGAAATCCCAGAATAATTATCATTATATATTTATTTTTATTTTTTAAACCCCATAAAAATATGTTGATGTTGATTTCCTATATAGAGCACACTGACAAAACAGAATTATGGTTTTTCTCCAGGTTTTCTTCCATTTTCTGCAATGTTGCAAACATTGGAACAACTCTCTGCCAAATGTGTCCTTCCCGGTCTGAAAACAATGAACACGTAGCACCAATGGGCATGTGGGGGGAGGGTTCTTGAAATGTAACATCCAATCAAAATCTTGCCACAGAGCCAGCGGACCATTCAACAATAAAACCTTATCCGTCAAGGGAGGCGGGACAGCGATGTGATTTTGGAAGTATGGCAACGCGAGATTACTACTCAACTAAACATATGGAATTGTTTAAAGATCATCAACCAAAGTTAATTCAGCCGTTTGATTGTGAATTTTACCTGTAGGTATATAAAACAAATAAAACAAATATGGACATGTTTTTTGATGAATTTACTGCTACTATCCCATAGAAACGCATTGAATAACAGATTCATACATGAGGTGGATCAGCTTTAACATACTGAATTTACTGCTACTATCCCATAGAAACATACATGAGGTGGATCAGCTTTAACATACTGAATTTACTGCTACTATCCCATAGAAACGCATTGAATAACAGATTCATACATGAGGTGGATCAGCTTTAACATACTGAATTTACTGCTACTATCCCATAGAAACGCATTGAATAACAGATTCATACATGAGGTGGATCAGCTTTAACATACTGAATTTACTGCTACTATCCCATAGAAACATACATGAGGTGGATCAGCTTTAACATACTGAATTTACTGCTACTATCCCATAGAAACGCATTGAATAACAGATTCATACATGAGGTGGATCAGCTTTAACATACTGAATTTACTGCTACTATCCCATAGAAACGCATTGAATAACAGATTCATACATGAGGTGGATCAGCTTTAACATACTGAATTTACTGCTACTATCCCATAGAAACGCATTGAATAACAGATTCATACATGAGGTGGATCAGCTTTAACATACTGAATTTACTGCTACTATCCCATAGAAACGCATTGAATAACAGATTCATACATGAGGTGGATCAGCTTTAACATACTGAATTTACTGCTACTATCCCATAGAAACGCATTGAATAACAGATTCATACATGAGGTGGATCAGCTTTAACATACTGAATTTACTGCTACTATCCCATAGAAACGCATTGAATAACAGATTCATACATGAGGTGGATCAGCTTTAACATACTGAATTTACTGCTACTATCCCATAGAAACGCATTGAATAACAGATTCATACATGAGGTGGATCAGCTTTAACATACCGAATTTACTGCTACTATCCCATAGAAACGCATTGAATAACAGATTCATACATGAGGTGGATCAGCTTTAACATACTGAATTTACTGCTACTATCCCATAGAAACGCATTGAATAACAGATTCATACATGAGGTGGATCAGCTTTAACATACTGAATTTACTGCTACTATCCCATAGAAACGCATTGAATAACAGATTCATACATGAGGTGGATCAGCTTTAACATACTGAATTTACTGCTACTATCCCATAGAAACGCATTGAATAACAGATTCATACATGAGGTGGATCAGCTTTAACATACTGAATTTACTGCTACTATCCCATAGAAACGCATTGAATAACAGATTCATACATGAGGTGGATCAGCTTTAACATACTGAATTTACTGCTACTATCCCATAGAAACGCATTGAATAACAGATTCATACATGAGGTGGATCAGCTTTAACATACTGAATTTGGCCTTATTGCTACTATCCCATAGAAACGCATTGAATAACAGATTCATACATGAGGTGGATCAGCTTTAACATACTGAATTTGGCCTTATTGCTACTATCCCATAGAAACGCATTGAATAACAGATTCATACATGAGGTGGATCAGCTTTAATATACTGAATTTGGCCTTATTGCTATTATCCCATAGAAACGCATTGAATAACAGATTCATACATGAGGTGGATCAGCTTTAACATACTGCACATAGATAGTAGCGTCCATCAATGTAACTGTCTGCATCATTTATAATCCCCCATATTTATTTATTTTGTGTGTATGTGTGTATGTGTGTATGCGTGTATGCGTGTATGCGTGTATGTGTGTATGTGTGTATGTGTGTATGTATGTGTGTGTGTATGTGTGTATGTGTGTATGTGTGTATGTGTGTATGTGTGTATGTGTGTATGCGTGTATGTGTGTATGTGTGTATGTGTGTATGTGTGTATGTATGTGTGTATGTGTGTATGTGTGTATGTGTGTATGTGTGTATGTGTGTATGTGTGTATGTGTGTATGTGTGTATGTGTGTATGTATGTGTGTATGTGTGTATGTGTGTATGTGTGTATGTGTGTATGTGTGTATGTGTGTATGTGTATGTGTGTGTGTGTGTATGCGTGTATGTGTGTGTGTGTGTATGCGTGTATGTGTGTATGTGTGTATGCGTGTATGTGTGTATGTGTGTGTGTGTGTGTGTATGTGTGTATGGTTTGCACTTAGTGGGACTATCATTTGTTTTTCAACAGGACAGTAACCCAACACACCTCCAGGCTGTGTGTGTGTGTGTGTGTGTGTGCGCACACACACACACACACACACACACACACACACACACACACACACACACACACACACACACACACACACACACACACACACACACACACACAGTACCAGTCAACATTTTGGACACACAGTTGGCTGCTTTTTCTTCACTCTGCGGTCCAATTTGGGTTGAGGTTGGGTGATTGTGGAGGCCAGGACATCTAATGTAGCACTCCATCACTCTCCTTCTTGGTCAAATAGCCCTTATACAGCCTGGAGGGTTGTCGGGTCATTGTCCTGTTGAAAAACAAATGATAGTCCCACTAAGTGCAAACCAGATGGGATGGCTTATTGCTGCAGAATGCTGTGGTAGACATGCTGGTTAAGTGTCCTTTGAATTCTAAATAAATCACACACAGTGTCACCAGCAAAGCACCCCCACACCATCACACCTCCTCCTCCATGCTTCACGGTGGGAACCATCGCAAATTTGGACTCAGACCAAAGGACAGATTTCCACCGGTCTAATGTCCATTGCTCGTGTTTCTTGGCCCAACAAGTCTCTTCTTCTTATTGGTGTCCTTTAGTAGTGGTTTCTTTGCAGCAATTTGACCATTAAGGCCTGATTCACGCAGTCTCCTCTGACCAGTTGATGTTGAGAAGTGTCTGTTTCTTGAACTCTGTGAAGCATATATTTGAGCTGCAATCTGAGGCTTGTAACTCTAATGAACTTATCCTCTGCATCAGAGGTAACTCTGGGTCTTCCTTTCCTGTGGTGGTTTTCATGAGAGCCAGATTCATCAAAGTGCTTGATGGTTTTTGCGACTGTACTTGAAGAAACACTCAACGTTCTGGATTGACTGACGTTCACGTCTTAAAATAATGATGGATTGTAGTTTCTCTTTGCTTATTTGAGCAGTTCTTGCATAATATGGACTTGGTCTTTTACCAAACAGGGATATCTTCTGTATACCATCCCTACCATGTCACAACACAACTGATTGGCTCAAACTCATTAAATTCCCTTTTAAATTCACTTTCAACAAGGCACACCTGTTAATTGAAACGCATTCCAGGTGACTACCTCATGAAGCTGGTTGAGAGAATGCCAATAGTGTGCAAAGCTGTCATCAAGAGAAAGCGTGGCTACTTTGAATACTTATTTTTTTTTTTTTGTTTAACACTTTTTTGGTTTCTACATGATTCCATATGTTAAAGAGTACCTTAAAAACTTTTTTTAAAATCTTTTTTTCATCATATATTTGAGTTTAATATTTAATATTTTCATGTATTATTTGTTCTGTCTTTTCTGGTGGATTCAACTGAAATTGCAACCAACTTTCTATGGATTGTTTAAAAAATATCGATTTTATGGAGATTATTTAATTTTCAAATAACTGAAAGTGAGAGGTTGTAGTCTGAATAAAGGGGAAAAGGTTGATTATGGGGTGAGACATTCTTACTAATCTGCTAGAGAGTTCAGATGTAAGTATGACTGAAGCATATAGTAAGAGGTCTAATGCTTTAATATTTAATACTTATTCATGTTCATTATAGAAACAGGCCCGTTTTAATATTCCAAATAAAATTTGAATATTTTTTGCTCATCATTTAAAAATAAACATGTTGCATAGGTGTTTTTTATTACTTTAGTAATAAGGATGCGTGTTTTGGAATATCTTTATTAGTTTCCTTATTTTCACTCAGTAGATTAGTATTGTGGAGTTACTACAATGTTGTTGATCCATCCTCAGTTTTGTCCAATTTTTTAAAATTTTTTTTATTTATTTAACCTTTATTTAACTAAGCAAGTTGGCAATGACGGCCTACCGGGGAACAGTAGCGTCCTACCCCGGACGACGCTGGGCCAATTGTGCACCGTCCTATGGGACTCCCAATCACGGCCAGATGTGATACAGCCTGGATTCAAACCAGGGACTGCAGAGACACCTCTTGCACTGAGATGCAGTGTCTTAGACCGATGCACCACTTGGGAGCCCCTATCACAGCCATTAAACTATGTAAATGTTTTAAAGTCACCATTGGCCTCATGGTGAAATCCATGAGGTTTCCTTTCTCTCCGGCAACTGAGTGAGGAAGGGTGTCTGTATCTTTGTAGTGACTGGGTGTATTGATACACCAATCCAAAGTGCAATTAATAACTTCACCATGCTCGGAGGGGATGGCTGCCGTTTTACGGGCTCCTAACCAATTGTTCTATTGTGTGTGTGTTTTTGCATTGTTTGTAACTTATTTTGTACATAATGTGCTGCTTCCGTCTCTTATGACCAAAAACAGCTTCTGGATATCAGAACAGCGATTACTCACCACAAACTGGACAAATATATAAAAAATATATATACTGCTTTGTCGAGACAAGGCCCTACATCCCCTTCATCAGCGTGAAGAAAAGACTGAGAAAATGGGGGAGGAGGGCAGGGTGCCTTGTAAGAATTTAAGAACGTAAACCCCCACTACCTCCGTATTATTGGCCAATGTGCAATTATTGGAAAACAATCTGAATAATCTACGATTAAGACTATCCTACCAATGGGTCATTATAAACTGTAATATCTTATGTTTCACCGAGATGTGGCTAAAAAACAACACGATAATATAGGACAGAGATTGACCCAATGTTTTTACACTGCTGCTACTATTATCTATGCATAGTCACTTTACCCCCACCTCCATGTACAAATTACCTCCACTAACCTGTACCCCTACCTCCATGTACAAATTACCTCCACTAACCTGTACCCCTACCTCCATGTACAAATTACCTCCACTAACCTGTACCCCCACCTACATGTACCCCTACCTCCATGTACAAATTACCTCGACTAACCTGAACCCCCACCTACATGTACCCCTACCTCCATGTACAAATTACCTCGACTAACCTGTACCCCCACCTACATGTACCCCTACCTCCATGTACAAATTACCTCGACTAACCTGTACCCCCACCTACATGTACCCCTACCTCCATGTACAAATTACCTCGACTAACCTGTACCCCCACCTACATGTACCCCTACCTCCATGTACAAATTACCTCGACTAACCTGTACCCCCACCTACATGTACCCCTACCTCCATGTACAAATTACCTCTAACCTGTACCCCCACCTACATGTACCCCTACCTCCATGTACAAATTACCTCTAACCTGTACCCCTACCTCCATGTACAAATTACCTCGACTAACCTGTACCCCCACCTACATGTACCCCTACCTCCATGTACAAATTACCTCTAACCTGTACCCCTACCTCCATGTACAAATTACCTCGACTAACCTGTACCCCCACCTACATGTACCCCTACCTCCATGTACAAATTACCTCTAACCTGTACCCCTACCTCCATGTACAAATTACCTCGACTAACCTGTACCCCCACCTACATGTACCCCTACCTCCATGTACAAATTACCTCTAACCTGTACCCCTACCTACATGTACAAATTACCTCCACTAACCTGTACCCCCACCTACATGTACCCCTACCTCCATGTACAAATTACCTCGACTAACCTGAACCCCCACCTACATGTACCCCTACCTCCATGTACAAATTACCTCGACTAACCTGTACCCCCACATACATGTACCCCTACCTCCATGTACAAATTACCTCGACTAACCTGTACCCCCACCTACATGTACCCCTACCTCCATGTACAAATTACCTCGACTAACCTGTACCCCCACCTACATGTACCCCTACCTCCATGTACAAATTACCTCGACTAACCTGTACCCCCACCTACATGTACCCCTACCTCCATGTACAAATTACCTCTAACCTGTACCCCCACCTACATGTACCCCTACCTCCATGTACAAATTACCTCTAACCTGTACCCCTACCTCCATGTACAAATTACCTCGACTAACCTGTACCCCCACCTACATGTACCCCTACCTCCATGTACAAATTACCTCTAACCTGTACCCCTACCTCCATGTACAAATTACCTCCACTAACCTGTACCCCCACCTACATGTACCCCTACCTCCATGTACAAATTACCTCTAACCTGTACCCCTACCTCCATGTACAAATTACCTCGACTAACCTGTACCCCCACCTACATGTACCCCTACCTCCATGTACAAATTACCTCTAACCTGTACCCCTACCTACATGTACAAATTACCTCCACTAACCTGTACCCCCACCTACATGTACAGATTACCTCTAACCTGTACCCCTACCTACATGTACAGATTACCTCCACTAACCTGTACCCCTACCTACATGTACAGATTACCTCCACTAACCTGTACCCCTACCTACATGTACAGATTACCTCTAACCTGTACCCCCACCTACATGTACAGATTACCTCCACTAACCTGTACCCCTACCTACATGTACAGATTACCTCCACGAACCTGCACATTGACTCAGTACCGGTACCCCCTGTATATAGCCTCATTACTAATCTGCACCCCCGCACATTGACTCAGTACTGCTACCCCCTGTATATAGCCTCATTACTAATCTGCACCCCCGCACATTGACTCAGTACCGGTACCCCCTGTATAGAGCCTCATTACTAATCTGTACCCCTGCACATTGACTCAGTACCGGTACCCCCTGTATAGAGCCTCATTACTAATCTGCACCCCTGCACATTGACTCAGTACCGGTACCCCCTGTATAGAGCCTCATTACTAATCTGCACCCCTGCACATTGACTCAGTACCGGTACCCCCTGTATATAGCCTCATTACTAATCTGCACCCCTGCACATTGACTCAGTACCGGTACCCCCTGTATATAGCCTCCACATTGACTCAGTACCGGTACCCCCTGTATATAGCCTCCACATTGACTCAGTACCGGTACCCCCTGTATATAGCCTCCACATTGACTCAGTACCGGTACCCCCTGTATATAGCCTCCACATTGACTCAGTACCGGTACCCCCTGTATATAGCCTCCACATTGACTCAGTACCGGTACCCCCTGTATATAGCCTCCACATTGACTCAGTACCGGTACCCCCTGTATATAGCCTCCACATTGACTCAGTACCGGTACCCCCTGTATATAGCCTCCACATTGACTCAGTACCGGTACCCCCTGTATATAGCCTCCATATTGACTCTGTACCGGTACCCCCTGTATATAGCCTCCACATTGACTCAGTACCGGTACCCCCTGTATATAGCCTCCATATTGACTCTGTACCGGTACCCCCTGTATATAGCCTCCACATTGACTCTGTACCGGTACCCCCTGTATATAGCCTCCACATTGACTCTGTACCGGTACCCCCTGTATATAGCCTCCACATTGACTCTGTACCGGTACCCCCTGTATATAGCCTCCACATTGACTCTGTACCGGTACCCCCTGTATATAGCCTCCACATTGACTCTGTACCGGTACCCCCTGTATATAGCCTCATTACTAATCTGTACCCCTGCACATTGACTCAGTACCGGTACCCCCTGTATATAGCCTCATTACTAATCTGTACCCCTGCACATTGACTCAGTACCGGTACCCCCTGTATATAGCCTCCACATTGACTCTGTACCGGTACCCCCTGTATATAGCCTCATTACTAATCTGTACCCCTGCACATTGACTCAGTACCGGTACCCCCTGTATAGAGCCTCATTACTAATCTGTACCCCTGCACATTGACTCAGTACCGGTACCCCCTGTATAGAGCCTCATTACTAATCTGTACCCCTGCACATTGACTCAGTACCGGTACCCCCTGTATATAGCCTCATTACTAACCTATACCCCTGCACATTGACTCAGTACCGGTACCCCCTGTATAGAGCCTCATTACTAATCTGTACCCCTGCACATTGACTCAGTACCGGTACCCCCTGTATAGAGCCTCATTATTGTTGTGTCATTTTCTTGTTACTTTTTGATTTGATTTTTAAAAACTTTAAAAAAAAGTTTATTTAATAAGTATTTTCTTAACTCTATTTATTAAACTGCGTTGTTGGTTAGGGGCTTGTAAAGTCAGATACACAAATACATTTGGATGTGCTATTAATAAATTCACCTCATAGGGGTATTCAATGTCTGCTTTATGAAATGTTACCCATCTACCCTTCATTGGAAAACTTCCCTGATTTTGTTTGAAACTGTGCTTGAATTTCACTGCTCGACTGAGAGACCTTACAGATAATTGTATGTGCGGAGATGTGGTATTATGTTGGCCAGTGACATTTAAAAAAAAAAATCATTCATTTGAATAAATTCAGGCTGTAACACAACAGAATGGAAATGGTCAAGCGGTTTGAATACTGGAGGCTCTGTATGAGGTGTCTGTCCTATATCAGAGCGATATAAAAAATCTCACATTATTTTTTTATATATTTTTATTGTGTAATTACTTGTATGCATTTGCCATTGAAATGCCTTAATCATTTCCATTCATTTTTCATCCCGGTATCAGGTTACCTTCAGATGAGTCCCCTGACACTTCTGGGGATTGTAGAGCAGAATGGAGAACACCATCATGTTCATAAGAGGCTCATATATATTTTCAGGCCAAACCGTTGGGAAACTATAGATGTTATAGACGTTTTCGCGAGAAGACAGATTTTCTACATTCCTCCTTGTCTGACAAATCATTTGAATATATATCTGTCTCATGAGGCCTCTCGATGTGAGGGCTGAGGTAATCTGCTTTATGGTAAACCATCTGCTAAACCACTGTCCACCAGCCCCCTACTAACCTCTATTCTACAGTACTGACACTGTCCACTCCCCTACTAACCTCTAATCTACAGTACTGACATTGTCCACTCCCCTTCTATCCTCTATTCTACAGTACTGACACTGTCCACTCCCCTACTAACCTCTATTCTACAGTACTGACACTGTCCACTCCCCTACTAACCTCTATTCTACAGCACTGACACTGTCCACTCCCCTTCTATCCTCTAATCTACAGTACTGACACTGTCCACTGTCCACTCCCCTACTAACCTCTAATCTACAGTACTGACACTGTCCACTGTCCACTCCCCTACTAACCTCTAATCTACAGTACTGACACTGTCCACTGTCCACTCCCCTACTAACCTCTAATCTACAGCACTGACACTGTCCACTCCCCTACTAACCTCTAATCTACAGTACTGACACTGTCCCACTAATCATTATAAGGTCTTTGTGTGTCATAGGTTCGCTGGCGTTGTCATTACTGTTGCCTTCATTTCACTTAACCCAGAACTAAAGTCTATTGGTCTTAAATTCTGGGTCCGTATGTGTTAAACGGGAACTGATTTGGCCCCGTTGTTTTTCTCCTCAAGAAATGCTGGTGGCAATGATGGAAGCCAAATGTGAGTTCGCTTGGGCGTGTGGTTTGATGTGGGTGTTTCCTTGCCACCAGCAAGACACACCCACCTGTCAGAACCTTGCCAGCAGCTGCCCCCCCCCCCCCCACCAAACATCCTCCAGGTTGAGCTAAATAACTACAGGCAGATGTATGACGAGATCCTGAAGGAAGCTTTCGATAGGTCAGTAGTTTGCAGAGTAATATGAGATGAATGCAATCACTGAATTTATGTAGATATCCAAAACAAAGTGTGTTGATAGCTTTCAAATGTAGTAACAGGTACATGTCAAATAAACAACCCTTTAATATAACAATGTTCACCTTTCACCTTTCATTGTCATTACCCTATGATACAGATACTGTGTCTATTGGCATTTTGTCTGCTGGAAATGGGGTTACCATTACCCAATTGGGTTAGGGTTAGTTGTACGCCCCAATTGTAGAGTGTACTGCCCCAATTGTAGAGTGTACTGAACTAGAATGTACTGAACTAGAATGGTAGAATGTACTGAACTACAATAGTATAATGTACTGAACTAGAATTGTAGAGTATACTGAACTAGAATGTACTGAACTAGAGTGGTAGAATGTACTGAACTAGAATGTACTGAACTAGAATGTACTGAACTAGAGTGGTGGAATGTACTGAACTACAAGTGTAAAAAGTACTGAACAACAATAGTAGAATGTACTGAACTAGAGTGGTAGAATGTACTGAAATAGAGTGGTAGAATGTACTGAACTAGAACGGTAGAATGTACTGAACTAGAATGTACTGAACTAGAATGTACTGAACTAGAATAGTAGAATGTACTGAACTAGAATGGTAGAATGTACTGAACTAGAGTGGTAGAATGTACATAACTAGAATGGTAGAATGTACTGAACTAGAATGGTAGAATATACTGAACTAGAATAGTAGAATGTACTGAACTAGAATGGTAGAATGTACTGAACTAGAGTGGTAGAATGTACTGAACTAGAATGGTAGAATGTACATAACTAGAACGGTAGAATGTACTGAACAACAATAGTAGAATGTACTGAACTAGAACGGTAGAATGTACTGAACAACAATAGTAGAATGTACTGAACTAGAACGGTAGAATGTACTGAACTACAATAGTAGAATGTACTGAACTAGAATGGTAGAATGTACTAAACTAGAATGGTAGAATGTACTGAACTAGAATGGTAGAATGTACTGAACTAGAACGGTAGAATGTACTGAACTAGAATGGTAGAATGTACTGAACTAGAACGGTAGAATGTACTGAACTAGAATGTACTGAACTAGAATGGTAGAATATACTGAACTAGATTGTACTGAACTAGAATGTACTGAACTAGAATAGTAGAATGTACTGAACTAGAATGGTAGAATGTACTGAACTAGAGTGGTAGAATGTACTGAACTAGAATAGTAGAATGTACTGAACTAGAATGTACTGAACTAGAATGGTAGAATATACTGAACTAGATTGTACTGAACTAGAATGTACTGAACTAGAATAGTAGAATGTACTGAACTAGAATGGTAGAATGTACTGAACTAGAGTGGTAGAATGTACTGAACTAGAATGGTAGAATGTACTGAACTAGAACGGTAGAATGTACTGAACTAGAATGGTAGAATGTACTGAACTAGAACGGTAGAATGTACTGAACTAGAATGTACTGAACTAGAATGGTAGAATATACTGAACTAGAATGGTAGAATGTACTGAACTAGAGTGGTAGAATGTACTGAACTAGAATGGTAGAATGTACTGAACTAGAATAGTAGAATGTACTGAACTAGAATGGTAGAATTTACTGAACTAGAATAGTAGAATGTACTGAACTAGAATGGTAGAATGTACTGAACTCGAATGGTAGAATGTACTGAACTAGAACGGTAGAATGTACTGAACTAGAATAGTAGAATGTACTGAACTAGAATGGTAGAATGTACTGAACTAGAATGGTAGAATGTACTGAACTAGAATAGTAGAATGTACTGAACTAGAATGGTAGAATGTACTGAACTAGAACGGTAGAATGTACTGAACTAGAATGGTAGAATGAACTGAACTAGAATGGTAGAATGTACTAA
Organism: Oncorhynchus kisutch; assembly: GCF_002021735.2. Lineage (NCBI taxonomy): Eukaryota > Metazoa > Chordata > Actinopteri > Salmoniformes > Salmonidae > Oncorhynchus > Oncorhynchus kisutch. Next base: position 90,552,128 of record NC_034184.2, read on the forward strand.
ACTAGAATGGTAGAATGTACTGAACTACAATAGTAGAATGTACTGAACTAGAATGGTAGAATGTACTACACTAGAATGGTAGAATGTACTGAACTAGAATGGTAGAATGTACTGAACTAGAACGGTAGAATGTACTGAACTAGAATGGTAGAATGTACTGAACTAGAATGTACTGAACTAGAATGGTAGAATGTACTGAACTAGAGTGGTAGAATGTACTGAACTAGAACGGTAGAATGTACTGAACTAGAATGTACTGAACTAGAATGTACTGAACTAGAATAGTAGAATGTACTGAACTAGAATGGTGGAATGTACTGAACTAGAGTGGTAGAATGTACATAACTAGAATGGTAGATTGTACTGAACTAGAATGGTAGAATGTACTGAACTAGAATAGTAGAATGTACTGAACTAGAATGGTAGAATGTACTGAACTAGAGTGGTAGAATGTACTGAACTAGAATGGTAGAATGTACATAACTAGAACGCTAGAATGTACTGAACAACAATAGTAGAATGTACTGAACTAGAACGGTAGAATGTACTGAACAACAATAGTAGAATGTACTGAACTAGAATGTACTGAACTAGAATGTACTGAACTAGAATTGTAGAGTATACTGAACTAGAATGTACTGAACTAGAGTGGTGGAATGTACTGAACTACAAGTGTAAAAGTACTGAACAACAATAGTAGAATGTACTGAACTAGAGTGGTAGAATGTACTGAAATAGAGTGGTAGAATGTACTGAACTAGAGTGGTAGAATGTACTGAACTAGAACGGTAGAATGTACTGAACTAGAATGTACTGAACTAGAATGTACTGAACTAGAATAGTAGAATGTACTGAACTAGAATGGTAGAATGTACTGAACTAGAGTGGTAGAATGTACATAACTAGAATGGTAGAATGTACTGAACTAGAATGGTAGAATGTACTGAACTAGAATAGTAGAATGTACTGAACTAGAATGGTAGAATGTACTGAACTAGAGTGGTAGAATGTACTGAACTAGAATGGTAGAATGTACATAACTAGAACGGTAGAATGTACTGAACAACAATAGTAGAATGTACTGAACTAGAACGGTAGAATGTACTGAACAACAATAGTAGAATGTACTGAACTAGAACGGTAGAATGTACTGAACTAGAATAGTAGAATGTACTGAACTAGAATGGTAGAATGTACTGAACTAGAATGGTAGAATGTACTGAACTAGAATAGTAGAATGTACTGAACTAGAACGGTAGAATGTACTGAACTAGAACGGTAGAATGTACTGAACTAGAATAGTAGAATGTACTGAACTAGAATGGTAGAATGTACTGAACTAGAATGGTAAAATGTACTGAACTAGAATGGTAGAATGTACTGAACTAGAATAGTAGAATGTACTGAACTAGAATGGTAGAATGTACTGAACTAGAATGGTAGAATGTACTGAAATAGAATGATAGAATGTACTGACCTAGAATAGTAGAATGTACTGAACTAGAATGGTAGAATGTACTGAACTAGAATGGTAGAATGTACTGAACTAGAATAGTAGAATGTACTGAACTAGAATGGTAGAATGTACTGAACTAGAACGGTAGAATGTACTGAACTAGAATGTACTGAACTAGAATGGTAGAATGTACTGAACTAGAGTGGTAGAATGTACTGAACTAGAATGTACTGAACTAGAATGTACTGAACTAGAATAGTAGAATGTACTGAACTAGAATGGTAGAATGTACTGAACTAGAGTGGTAGAATGTACATAACTAGAATGGTAGAATGTACTGAACTAGAATAGTAGAATGTACTGAACTAGAATGGTAGAATGTACTGAACTAGAGTGGTAGAATGTACTGAACTAGAATGGTAGAATGTACATAACTAGAACGGTAGAATGTACTGAACAACAATAGTAGAATGTACTGAACTAGAACGGTAGAATGTACTGAACAACAATAGTAGAATGTACTGAACTAGAACGGTAGAATGTACTGAACTAGAATAGTAGAATGTTCTGAACTAGAATGGTAGAATGTACTGAACTAGAATGGTAGAATGTACTGAACTAGAATAGTAGAATGTACTGAACTAGAACGGTAGAATGTACTGAACTAGAACGGTAGAATGTACTGAACTAGAATAGTAGAATGTACTGAACTAGAATGGTAGAATGTACTGAACTAGAATGGTAGAATGTACTGAACTAGAATGGTAGAATGTACTGAACTAGAATAGTAGAATGTACTGAACTAGAATGGTAGAATGTACTGAACTAGAATGGTAGAATGTACTGAACTAGAACGGTAGAATGTACTGAACTAGAATAGTAGAATGTACTGAACTAGAATGGTAGAATGTACTGAACTAGAATGGTAGAATTACTGAACTAGAACGGTAGAATGTACTGAACTAGAATGGTAGAATGAACTGAACTAGAATGGTAGAATGTACTAAACTAGAATGGTAGAATGTACTGAACTACAATAGTAGAATGTACTGAACTATAATGGTAGAATGTACTAAACTAGAATGGTAGAATGTACTGAACTAGAATGGTAGAATGTAAACTAGAATGGTAGAATGTACTGAACTAGAATGGTAGAATGTAACTGAACTAGAATGGTTAGAATGTACGAACTAGAACGGTAGAAATGTACTGAACTAGAATGTACTGAACTAGAATAGTAGAATGTACTGAACTAGAATGGTAGAATGTACTGAACTAGAATGGTAGACATGTCTGACTAGAATGTACTGAACTAGAATGTAGAATGTACTGAACTAGAATGGTAGAATGTACTGAACTAGAATGGTAGAATGTACTGAACTAGAATGGTAGAATGTACTGAACTAGAATGGTAGAATGTACTGAACTAGAAATGTAGAATGTACTGAACTAGAACGGTAGAATGTACTGAACTAGAACGGTAGAATGTACTGAACTAGAATGGTAGAATGTACTGAACTAGAATGGTAGAATGTACTGAACTAGAGTGGTAGAATGTACTGAACTAGAATGGTAGAATGTACATAACTAGAACGGTAGAATGTACTGAACAACAATAGTAGAATGTACTGAACTAGAACGGTAGAATGTACTGAACTAGAATAGTAGAATGTACTGAACTAGAATGGTAGAATGTACTGAACTAGAATAGTAGAATGTACTGAACTAGAATGGTAGAATGTACTGAACTAGAACGGTAGAATGTACTGAACTAGAATAGTAGAATGTACTGAACTAGAATGGTAGAATGTACTGAACTAGAATGGTAGAATGTACTGAACTAGAATGGTAGAATGTACTGAACTAGAATAGTAGAATGTACTGAACTAGAATGGTAGAATGTACTGAACTAGAATGGTAGAATGTACTGAACTAGAATGGTAGAATGTACTGAACTAGAATAGTAGAATGTACTGAACTAGAATGGTAGAATGTACTGAACTAGAATGGTAGAATGTACTGAACTAGAATGGTAGAATGTACTGAACTAGAATGGTAGAATGTACTGAACTAGAACGGTAGAATGTACTGAACTAGAATGGTAGAATGTACTGAACTAGAATGGTAGAATGTACTGAACTAGAATGGTAGAATGTACTGAACTAGAATGGTAGAATGTACTGAACTAGAATGGTAGAATGTACTGAACTAGAATGGTAGAATGTACTGAACTAGAATGGTAGAATGTACTGAACTAGAACGGTAGAATGTACTGAACTAGAATGGTAGAATGTACTGAACTAGAATAGTAGAATGTACTGAACTAGAACGGTAGAATGTACTGAACTAGAACGGTAGAATGTACTGAACTAGAATAGTAGAATGTACTGAACTAGAATGGTAGAATGTACTGAACTAGAATGGTAGAATGTACTGAACTAGAATGGTAGAATGTACTGAACTAGAATAGTAGAATGTACTGAACTAGAATGGTAGAATGTACTGAACTAGAATGGTAGAATGTACTGAACTAGAATGGTAGAATGTACTGAACTAGAATAGTAGAATGTACTGAACTAGAATGGTAGAATGTACTGAACTAGAATGGTAGAATGTACTGAACTAGAATAGTAGAATGTACTGAACTAGAATGGTAGAATGTACTGAACTAGAACGGTAGAATGTACTGAACTAGAATGGTAGAATGAACTGAACTAGAATGGTAGAATGTACTAAACTAGAATGGTAGAATGTACTGAACTACAATAGTAGAATGTACTGAACTAGAATGGTAGAATGTACTAAACTAGAATGGTAGAATGTACTGAACTAGAATGGTAGAATGTACTGAACTAGAACGGTAGAATGTACTGAACTAGAATGGTAGAATGTACTGAACTAGAACGGTAGAATGTACTGAACTAGAATGTACTGAACTAGAATGGTAGAATGTACTGAACTAGAGTGGTAGAATGTACTGAACTAGAATGTACTGAACTAGAATGTACTGAACTAGAATAGTAGAATGTACTGAACTAGAATGGTAGAATGTACTGAACTAGAGTGGTAGAATGTACATAACTAGAATGGTAGAATGTACTGAACTAGAATGGTAGAATGTACTGAACTAGAATAGTAGAATGTACTGAACTAGAATGGTAGAATGTACTGAACTAGAGTGGTAGAATGTACTGAACTAGAATGGTAGAATGTACATAACTAGAACGGTAGAATGTACTGAACAACAATAGTAGAATGTACTGAACTAGAACGGTAGAATGTACTGAACAACAATAGTAGAATGTACTGAACTAGAACGGTAGAATGTACTGAACTAGAATAGTAGAATGTTCTGAACTAGAATGGTAGAATGTACTGAACTAGAATGGTAGAATGTACTGAACTAGAATAGTAGAATGTACTGAACTAGAACGGTAGAATGTACTGAACTAGAATAGTAGAATGTACTGAACTAGAATGGTAGAATGTACTGAACTAGAATGGTAGAATGTACTGAACTAGAATGGTAGAATGTACTGAACTAGAATAGTAGAATGTACTGAACTAGAATGGTAGAATGTACTGAACTAGAATGGTAGAATGTACTGAACTAGAACGGTAGAATGTACTGAACTAGAATAGTAGAATGTACTGAACTAGAATGGTAGAATGTACTGAACTAGAATGGTAGAATGTACTGAACTAGAACGGTAGAATGTACTGAACTAGAATGGTAGAATGTACTGAACTAGAATGGTAGAATGTACTGAACTAGAATGGTAGAATGTACTGAACTACAATAGTAGAATGTACTGAACTAGAATGGTAGAATGTACTAAACTAGAATGGTAGAATGTACTGAACTAGAATGGTAGAATGTACTGAACTAGAACGGTAGAATGTACTGAACTAGAATGGTAGAATGTACTGAACTAGAACGGTAGAATGTACTGAACTAGAATGTACTGAACTAGAATGGTAGAATGTACTGAACTAGAGTGGTAGAATGTACTGAACTAGAACGGTAGAATGTACTGAACTAGAATGTACTGAACTAGAATAGTAGAATGTACTGAACTAGAATGGTAGAATGTACTGAACTAGAATGGTAGAATGTACTGAACTAGAATGGTAGAATGTACTGAACTAGAATGGTAGAATGTACTGAACTAGAATGGTAGAATGTACTGAACTAGAATGGTAGAATGTACTGAACTAGAACGGTAGAATGTACTGAACTAGAATGGTAGAATGTACTGAACTAGAACGGTAGAATGTACTGAACTAGAATGGTAGAATGTACTGAACTAGAATGGTAGAATGTACTGAACTAGAATGGTAGAATGTACTGAACTAGAATAGTAGAATGTACTGAACTAGAATGGTAGAATGTACTGAACTAGAATGGTAGAATGTACTGAACTAGAATGGTAGAATGTACTGAACTAGAACGGTAGAATGTACTGAACTAGAATGGTAGAATGTACTGAACTAGAACGGTAGAATGTACTGAACTAGAATGTACTGAACTAGAATGGTAGAATGTACTGAACTAGAATGGTAGAATGTACTGAACTAGAATGTACTGAACTAGAATGTACTGAACTAGAATAGTAGAATGTACTGAACTAGAATGGTAGAATGTACTGAACTAGAGTGGTAGAATGTACATAACTAGAATGGTAGAATGTACTGAACTAGAATGGTAGAATGTACTGAACTAGAATAGTAGAATGTACTGAACTAGAATGGTAGAATGTACTGAACTAGAGTGGTAGAATGTACTGAACTAGAATGGTAGAATGTACTAACTAGAACGGTAGAATGTACTGAACAACAATAGTAGAATGTACTGAACTAGAACGGTAGAATGTACTGAACAACAATAGTAGAATGTACTGAACTAGAACGGTAGAATGTACTGAACTAGAATAGTAGAATGTACTGAACTAGAATGGTAGAATGTACTGAACTAGAATGGTAGAATGTACTGAACTAGAATAGTAGAATGTACTGAACTAGAACGGTAGAATGTACTGAACTAGAATGGTAGAATGTACTGAACTAGAATGGTAGAATGTACTGAACTAGAATGGTAGAATGTACTGAACTAGAATGGTAGAATGTACTGAACTAGAATGGTAGAATGTACTGAACTAGAATGGTAGAATGTACTGAACTAGAATGTAGAATGTACTGAACTAGAATGGTAGAATGTACTGAACTAGAATGGTAGAATGTACTGAACTAGAACGGTAGAATGTACTGAACTAGAATGGTAGAATGAACTGAACTAGAATGGTAGAATGTACTGAACTAGAATGGTAGAATGTACTGAACTAGAATAGTAGAATGTACTGAACTAGAATGGTAGAATGTACTGAACTAGAATGGTAGAATGTACTGAACTAGAATGGTAGAATGTACTGAACTAGAACGGTAGAATGTACTGAACTAGAATGGTAGAATGTACTGAACTAGAACGGTAGAATGTACTGAACTAGAATGTACTGAACTAGAATGGTAGAATGTACTGAACTAGAGTGGTAGAATGTACTGAACTAGAACGGTAGAATGTACTGAACTAGAATGTACTGAACTAGAATAGTAGAATGTACTGAACTAGAATGGTAGAATGTACTGAACTAGAATGGTAGAATGTACTGAACTAGAATGGTAGAATGTACTGAACTAGAATGGTAGAATGTACTGAACTAGAATGGTAGAATGTACTGAACTAGAATGGTAGAATGTACTGAACTAGAATGGTAGAATGTACTGAACTAGAATGGTAGAATGTACTGAACTAGAATGGTAGAATGTACTGAACTAGAATGGTAGAATGTACTGAACTAGAACGGTAGAATGTACTGAACTAGAATGGTAGAATGTACTGAACTAGAATGGTAGAATGTACTGAACTAGAATGGTAGAATGTACTGAACTAGAATGGTAGAATGTACTGAACTAGAATGGTAGAATGTACTGAACTAGAATGGTAGAATGTACTGAACTAGAAGGTAGAATGTACTGAACTAGAATGTACTGAACTAGAATGGTAGAATGTACTGAACTAGAATGGTAGAATGTACTGAACTAGAATGGTAGAATGTACTGAACTAGAATGGTAGAATGTACTGAACTAGAATGGTAGAATGTACTGAACTAGAATGGTAGAATGTACTGAACTAGAACGGTAGAATGTACTGAACTAGAATGGTAGAATGTACTGAACTAGAATGGTAGAATGTACTGAACTAGAATGGTAGAATGTACTGAACTAGAACGGTAGAATGTACTGAACTAGAATGTACTGAACTAGAATGTACTGAACTAGAATAGTAGAATGTACTGAACTAGAATGGTAGAATGTACTGAACTAGAGTGGTAGAATGTACTTAACTAGAATGGTAGAATGTACTGAACTAGAATGGTAGAATGTACTGAACTAGAATAGAATGTACTGAACTAGAATGGTAGAATGTACTGAACTAGAGTGGTAGAATGTACTGAACTAGAATGGTAGAATGTACATAACTAGAACGGTAGAATGTACTGAACAACAATAGTAGAATGTACTGAACTAGAACGGTAGAATGTACTGAACTAGAATAGTAGAATGTACTGAACTAGAACGGTAGAATGTACTGAACTAGAATAGTAGAATGTACTGAACTAGAATGGTAGAATGTACTGAACTAGAATGGTAGAATGTACTGAACTAGAATAGTAGAATGTACTGAACTAGAACGGTAGAATGTACTGAACTAGAACGGTAGAATGTACTGAACTAGAATAGTAGAATGTACTGAACTAGAATGGTAGAATGTACTGAACTAGAATGGTAGAATGTACTGAACTAGAATGGTAGAATGTACTGAACTAGAATAGTAGAATGTACTGAACTAGAATGGTAGAATGTACTGAACTAGAATGGTAGAATGTACTGAACTAGAATGGTAGAATGTACTGAACTAGAATAGTAGAATGTACTGAACTAGAATGGTAGAATGTACTGAACTAGAATGGTAGAATGTACTGAACTAGAATAGTAGAATGTACTGAACTAGAATGGTAGAATGTACTGAACTAGAACGGTAGAATGTACTGAACTAGAATGTACTGAACTAGAATGGTAGAATGTACTGAACTAGAGTGGTAGAATGTACTGAACTAGAATGTACTGAACTAGAATAGTAGAATGTACTGAACTAGAATGGTAGAATGTACTGAACTAGAGGTAGAATGTACTAACTAGAATGGTAGAATGTACTGAACTAGAATAGTAGAATGTACTGAACTAGAATGGTAGAATGTACTGAACTAGAATGGTAGAATGTACTGAACTAGAATGGTAGAATGTACTGAACTAGAACGGTAGAATGTACTGAACAACAATAGTAGAATGTACTGAACTAGAACGGTAGAATGTACTGAACTAGAATAGTAGAATGTACTGAACTAGAACGGTAGAATGTACTGAACTAGAATAGTAGAATGTACTGAACTAGAATGGTAGAATGTACTGAACTAGAATGGTAGAATGTACTGAACTAGAATAGTAGAATGTACTGAACTAGAACGGTAGAATGTACTGAACTAGAACGGTAGAATGTACTGAACTAGAATAGTAGAATGTACTGAACTAGAATGGTAGAATGTACTGAACTAGAATGGTAGAATGTACTGAACTAGAATGGTAGAATGTACTGAACTAGAATGGTAGAATGTACTGAACTAGAATGGTAGAATGTACTGAACTAGAATGGTAGAATGTACTGAACTAGAATGGTAGAATGTACTGAACTAGAACGGTAGAATGTACTGAACTAGAATGGTAGAATGTACTGAACTAGAATGGTAGAATGTACTGAACTAGAATGGTAGAATGTACTGAACTAGAACGTAGAATGTACTGAACTAGAATGGTAGAATGTACTGAACTAGAATGGTAGAATGTACTGAACTAGAATGTACTGAACTAGAATGGTAGAATGTACTGAACTAGAATGGTAGAATGTACTGAACTAGAATGGTAGAATGTACTGAACTAGAATGGTAGAATGTACTGAACTAGAATGGTAGAATGTACTGAACTAGAATGGTAGAATGTACTGAACTAGAACGGTAGAATGTACTGAACTAGAATGGTAGAATGTACTGAACTAGAATGGTAGAATGTACTGAACTAGAATGGTAGAATGTACTGAACTAGAAGGTAGAATGTACTGAACTAGAATGTACTGAACTAGAATGTACTGAACTAGAATAGTAGAATGTACTGAACTAGAATGGTAGAATGTACTGAACTAGAATGGTAGAATGTACTAACTAGAATGGTAGAATGTACTGAACTAGAATGGTAGAATGTACTGAACTAGAATAGTAGAATGTACTGAACTAGAATGGTAGAATGTACTGAACTAGAGTGGTAGAATGTACTGAACTAGAATGGTAGAATGTACTAACTAGAACGGTAGAATGTACTGAACAACAATAGTAGAATGTACTGAACTAGAACGGTAGAATGTACTGAACAATAGTAGAATGTACTGAACTAGAACGGTAGAATGTACTGAACTAGAATAGTAGAATGTACTGAACTAGAATGGTAGAATGTACTGAACTAGAATGGTAGAATGTACTGAACTAGAATAGTAGAATGTACTGAACTAGAACGGTAGAATGTACTGAACTAGAACGGTAGAATGTACTGAACTAGAATAGTAGAATGTACTGAACTAGAATGGTAGAATGTACTGAACTAGAATGGTAGAATGTACTGAACTAGAATGGTAGAATGTACTGAACTAGAATAGTAGAATGTACTGAACTAGAATGGTAGAATGTACTGAACTAGAATGGTAGAATGTACTGAACTAGAATGGTAGAATGTACTGAACTAGAATGGTAGAATGTACTGAACTAGAATGGTAGAATGTACTGAACTAGAATGGTAGAATGTACTGAACTAGAATAGTAGAATGTACTGAACTAGAATGGTAGAATGTACTGAACTAGAACGGTAGAATGTACTGAACTAGAATGTACTGAACTAGAATGGTAGAATGTACTGAACTAGAGTGGTAGAATGTACTGAACTAGAATGTACTGAACTAGAATGTACTGAACTAGAATAGTAGAATGTACTGAACTAGAATGGTAGAATGTACTGAACTAGAGTGGTAGAATGTACTAACTAGAATGGTAGAATGTACTGAACTAGAATAGTAGAATGTACTGAACTAGAATGGTAGAATGTACTGAACTAGAGTGGTAGAATGTACTGAACTAGAATGGTAGAATGTACTAACTAGAACGGTAGAATGTACTGAACACAATAGTAGAATGTACTGAACTAGAACGGTAGAATGTACTGAACTAGAATAGTAGAATGTACTGAACTAGAACGGTAGAATGTACTGAACTAGAATAGTAGAATGTTCTGAACTAGAATGGTAGAATGTACTGAACTAGAATGGTAGAATGTACTGAACTAGAATAGTAGAATGTACTGAACTAGAACGGTAGAATGTACTGAACTAGAAGGTAGAATGTACTGAACTAGAATAGTAGAATGTACTGAACTAGAATGGTAGAATGTACTGAACTAGAATGGTAGAATGTACTGAACTAGAATGGTAGAATGTACTGAACTAGAATAGTAGAATGTACTGAACTAGAATGGTAGAATGTACTGAACTAGAACGGTAGAATGTACTGAACTAGAATAGTAGAATGTACTGAACTAGAATGGTAGAATGTACTGAACTAGAATGGTAGAATGTACTGAACTAGAAGGTAGAATGTACTGAACTAGAATGGTAGAATGTACTGAACTAGAATGGTAGAATGTACTGAACTAGAATGGTAGAATGTACTGAACTAGAATAGTAGAATGTACTGAACTAGAATGGTAGAATGTACTGAACTAGAATGGTAGAATGTACTGAACTAGAATGGTAGAATGTACTGAACTAGAACGGTAGAATGTACTGAACTAGAATGGTAGAATGTACTGAACTAGAACGGTAGAATGTACTGAACTAGAATGTACTGAACTAGAATGTAGAATGTACTGAACTAGAATGGTAGAATGTACTGAACTAGAATGGTAGAATGTACTGAACTAGAATGGTAGAATGTACTGAACTAGAATGGTAGAATGTACTGAACTAGAATGGTAGAATGTACTGAACTAGAATGGTAGAATGTACTGAACTAGAACGGTAGAATGTACTGAACTAGAATGGTAGAATGTACTGAACTAGAACGGTAGAATGTACTGAACTAGAATGATAGAATGTACTGAACTAGAACGGTAGAATGTACTGAACTAGAACGGTAGAATGTACTGAACTAGAATGGTAGAATGTACTGAACTAGAATGGTAGAATGTACTGAACTAGAATGGTAGAATGTACTGAACTAGAATGGTAGAATGTACTGAACTAGAACGGTAGAATGTACTGAACTAGAATAGTAGAATGTACTGAACTAGAACGGTAGAATGTACTGAACTAGAATAGTAGAATGTACTGAACTAGAATGGTAGAATGTACTGAACTAGAATGGTAGAATGTACTGAACTAGAATGGTAGAATGTACTGAACTAGAATGGTAGAATGTACTGAACTAGAACGTAGAATGTACTGAACTAGAATGGTAGAATGTACTGAACTAGAATGGTAGAATGTACTGAACTAGAATGGTAGAATGTACTGAACTAGAATGGTAGAATGTACTGAACTAGAATGGAGAATGTACTGAACTAGAATGGTAGAATGTACTGAACTAGAATGGTAGAATGTACTGAACTAGAATGGTAGAATGTACTGAACTAGAATGGTAGAATGTACTGAACTAGAAGGTAGAATGTACTGAACTAGAATGGTAGAATGTACTGAACTAGAATGGTAGAATGTACTGAACTAGAATGGTAGAATGTACTGAACTAGAATGGTAGAATGTACTGAACTAGAGGTAGAATGTACTGAACTAGAATGGTAGAATGTACTGAACTAGAATGGTAGAATGTACTGAACTAGAATGGTAGAATGTACTGAACTAGATAGTAGAATGTACTGAACTAGAATGTAGAATGTACTGAACTAGAATGGTAGAATGTACTGAACTAGAATGGTAGAATGTACTGAACTAGAATGGTAGAATGTACTGAACTAGAATGGTAGAATGTACTGAACTAGAATGGTAGAATGTACTGAACTAGAACGGTAGAATGTACTGAACTAGAATGTACTGAACTAGAATAGTAGAATGTACTGAACTAGAATGGTAGAATGTACTGAACTAGAATGGTAGAATGTACTGAACTAGAATGGTAGAATGTACTGAACTAGAATGGTAGAATGTACTGAACTAGAATGGTAGAATGTACTGAACTAGAATGGTAGAATGTACTGAACTAGAACGGTAGAATGTACTGAACTAGAATGTAGAATGTACTGAACTAGAAGGTAGAATACTGAACTAGAATGGTAGAATGTACTGAACTAGAATGGTAGAATGTACTGAACTAGAAGGTAGAATGTACTGAACTAGAATGGTAGAATGTACTGAACTAGAATGGTAGAATGTACTGAACTAGAATGGTAGAATGTACTGAACTAGAATGGTAGAATGTACTGAACTAGAATGGTGAAATGTACTGAACTAGAATAGTAGAATGTACTGAACTAGAATGGTAGAATGTACTGAACTAGAATGGTAGAATGTACTGAACTAGAGGTAGAATGTACTGAACTAGAGAAAGTAGAATGTACTGAACTAGAATGGTAGAATGTACTGAACTAGAATGGTAGAATGTACTGAACTAGAATGGTAGAATGTACTGAACTAGAATGGTAGAATGTACTGAACTAGAATGGTAGAATGTACTGAACGAATGGTAGAATGTACTGAACTAAATAGTAGAATGTACTGAACTAGAATGGTAGAATGTACTGAACTAGAATGGTAGAATGTACTGAACTAGAATGGTAGAATGTACTGAACTAGAACGGTAGAATGTACTGAACTACAATAGTAGAATGTACTGAACTAGAACGGTAGAATGTACTGAACTCAATAGTAGAATGTACTGAACTAGAATGGTAGAATGTACTGAACTAGAATGGTAGAATGTACTGAACTAGAATGGTAGAATGTACTGAACTAGAATGGTAGAATGTACTGAACTAGAATAGTAGAATGTACTGAACTAGAATGGTAGAATGTACTGAACTAGAATGGTAGAATGTACTGAACTAGAACGTAGAATGTACTGAACTAGATGGTAGAATGTACTGAACTAGAACGGTAGAATGTACTGAACTAGAATGTACTGAACTAGAATGGTAGAATGTACTGAACTAGAATGGTAGAATGGTACTGAACTAGAATGTACTGACTAGAATGTACTGAACTAGAATAGTAGAATGTACTGAACTAGAATGGTAGAATGTACTGAACTAGAGTGGTAGAATGTACTAACTAGAATGGTAGAATGTACTGAACTAGAATGTAGAATGTACTGAACTAGAATAGTAGAATGTACTGAACTAGAATGGTAGAATGTACTGAACTAGAATGGTAGAATGTACTGAACTAGAATGGTAGAATGTACTGAACTAGAATGGTAGAATGTACTGAACTAGAATAGTAGAATGTACTGAACTAGAATGGTAGAATGTACTGAACTAGAATGGTAGAATGTACTGAACTAGAATGGTAGAATGTACTGAACTAGAATGGTAGAATGTACTGAACTAGAATGGTAGAATGTACTGAACTAGAATGGTAGAATGTACTGAACTAGAACGTAGAATGTACTGAACTAGATAGTAGAATGTACTGAACTAGAATGGTAGAATGTACTGAACTAGAATGGTAGAATGTACTGAACTAGAATGGTAGAATGTAACTGAAACTAGAATGTACTGAACTAGAATGGTAGAATGTACTGAACTAGAATGGTAGAATGTACTGAACTAGAACGGTAGAATGTACTGAACTAGAATGTACTGAACTAGAAGTAGAATGTACTGAACTAGAATGGTAGAATGTACTGAACTAGAATGGTAGAATGTACTGAACTAGAATGGTAGAATGTACTGAACTAGAATGGTAGAATGTACTGAACTAGAATGGTAGAATGTACTGAACTAGAATGGTAGAATGTACTGAACTAGAATAGAAATGTACTGAACTAGAATGGTAGAATGTACTGAACTAGAAAGGTAGAATGTACTGAACTAGAATGGTAGAATGTAACTGAACTAGAATGGTAGAATGTACTAACTAGAATGGTAGAATGTACTGAACTACAATAGTAAATGTACTGAACTAGAATGGTAGAATGTACTAAACTAGAATGGTAAAAAAAAAAAAGAATGTACTGAACTAGAATGGTAGAATGTACTGAACTAGAATGGTAGAATGTACTGAACTAGAATGGTAGAATGTACTGAACTAGAACGTAGAATGTACTGAACTAGAATGTACTGAACTAGAATGGTAGAATGTACTGAACTAGAATGGTAGAATGTACTGAACTAGAATGTACTGAACTAGAATGTACTGAACTAGAATAGTAGAATGTACTGAACTAGAATGGTAGAATGTACTGAACTAGAGTGGTAGAATGTACATGACTAGAATGGTAGAATGTACTGAACTAGATGGTAGAATGTACTGAACTAGAATATAGAATGTACTGAACTAGAATGGTAGAATGTACTGAACTAGAGTGGTAGAATGTACTGAACTAGAATGGTAGAATGTACTAACTAGAACGGTAGAATGTACTGAACTACAATAGTAGAATGTACTGAACTAGAACGGTAGAATGTACTGAACAACAATAGTAGAATGTACTGAACTAGAATGTAGAATGTACTGAACTAGAATAGTAGAATGTACTGAACTAGAATGGTAGAATGTACTGAACTAGAATGGTAGAATGTACTGAACTAGAATAGTAGAATGTACTGAACTAGACGGTAGAATGTACTGAACTAGAATGGTAGAATGTACTGAACTAGAATGGTAGAATGTACTGAACTAGAATGGTAGAATGTACTGAACTAGAATGGTAGAATGTACTGAACTAGAATGGTAGAATGTACTGAACTAGAATAGTAGAATGTACTGAACTAGAATGGTAGAATGTACTGAACTAGAATGGTAGAATGTACTGAACTAGAATGGTAGAATGTACTGAACTAGAACGGTAGAATGTACTGAACTAGAATAGTAGAATGTACTGAACTAACGGTAGGTAGATGTACTGAACTAGATAGTAGAATGTACTGAACTAGAATTAGAATGTACTGAACTAGAATGGTAGAATGTACTGAACTAGAATGGTAGAATGTACTGAACTAGAATGGTAGAATGTACTGAACTAGAATAGTAGAATGTACTGAACTAGAATGGTAGAATGTACTGAACTAGAACGTAGAATGTACTGAACTAGAATGGTAGAATGTACTGAACTAGAATGGTAGAATGTACTGAACTAGAATGGTAGAATGTACTGAACTAGAATGGTAGAATGTACTGAACTAGAATAGTAGAATGTACTGAACTAGAATGGTAGAATGTACTGAACTAGAATGGTAGAATGTACTGAACTAGAATGGTAGAATGTACTGAACTAGAATAGTAGAATGTACTGAACTAGAATGGTAGAATGTACTGAACTAGAATGGTAGAATGTACTGAACTAGAATGGTAGAATGTACTGAACTAGAATGGTAGAATGTACTGAACTAGAATGGTAGAATGTACTGAACTAGAATGGTAGAATGTACTGAACTAGAATGGTAGAATGTACTGAACTAGAATGTACTGAACTAGAATGGTAGAATGTACTGAACTAGAATGGTAGAATGTACTGAACTAGAATGGTAGAATGTACTGAACTAGAATGGTAGAATGTACTGAACTAGAATGGTAGAATGTACTGAACTAGAATGTAGAATGTACTGAACTAGAATGGTAGAATGTACTGAACTAGAATGTAGAATGTACTGAACTAAATGGTAGAATGTACTGAACTAGAACGGTAGAATGTACTGAACTAGAATGGTAGAATGTACTGAACTAGAATGGTAGAATGTACTGAACTAGAATGGTAGAATGTACTGAACTAGAATGGTAGAATGTACTGAACTAGAATGGTAGAATGTACTGAACTAGAATGGTAGAATGTACTGAACTAGAATGGTAGAATGTACTGAACTAGAATGTAGAATGTACTGAACTAGAATGGTAGAATGTACTGAACTAGAACGGTAGAATGTACTGAACTAGAATGTACTGAACTAGAATGGTAGAATGTACTGAACTAGAATGGTAGAATGTACTGAACTAGAATGTACTGAACTAGAATGTACTGAACTAGAATAGGTAGAATGTACTGAACTAGAATGGTAGAATGTACTGAACTAGAATGGTAGAATGTACTGAACTAGAATGGTAGAATGTACTGAACTAGAATGGTAGAATGTACTGAACTAGAATGTAGAATGTACTGAACTAGAATGGTAGAATGTACTGAACTAGAATGTAGAATGTACTGAACTAGAATGGTAGAATGTACATAACTAGAATGTAGAATGTACTGAACTAGAATAGTAGAATGTACTGAACTAGAACGGTAGAATGTACTGAACTAGAATAGTAGAATGTACTGAACTAGAATGGTAGAATGTACTGAACTAGAATAGTAGAATGTACTGAACTAGAATGGTAGAATGTACTGAACTAGAATGGTAGAATGTACTGAACTAGAATGGTAGAATGTACTGAACTAGAATGGTAGAATGTACTGAACTAGAACGGTAGAATGTACTGAACTAGAATAGTAGAAATGTACTGAACTAGAATGGTAGAATGTACTGAACTAGAATGGTAGAATGTACTGAACTAGAATGGTAGAATGTACTGAACTAGAATGGTAGAATGTACTGAACTAGAATGGTAGAATGTACTGAACTAGAATGTAGAATGTACTGAACTAGAATAGAATGTACTGAACTAGAATGGTAGAATGTACTGAACTAGAATGGTAGAATGTACTGAACTAGAATGTACTGACTAGAATGTACTGAACTAGAATGGTAGAATGTACTGAACTAGAATGGTAGAATGTACTGAACTAGAATGGTAGAATGTACTGAACTAGAATGGTAGAATGTACTGAACTAGAATGGTAGAATGTACTGAACTAGAATGGTAGAATGTACTGAACTAGAATGGTAGAATGTACTGAACTAGAGTGGTAGAATGTACTGAACTAGAATGGTAGAATGTACTAACTAGAACGGTAGAATGTACTGAACAACAATAGTAGAATGTACTGAACTAGAACGGTAGAATGTACTGAACTAGAATAGTAGAATGTACTGAACTAGAACGTATAATGTACTGAACTAGAATAGTAGAATGTACTGAACTAGAATGGTAGAATGTACTGAACTAGAATGGTAGAATGTACTGAACTAGAATAGTAGAATGTACTGA
Organism: Oncorhynchus kisutch; assembly: GCF_002021735.2. NCBI lineage: Eukaryota > Metazoa > Chordata > Actinopteri > Salmoniformes > Salmonidae > Oncorhynchus > Oncorhynchus kisutch. The sequence goes on from NC_034184.2 coordinate 90,570,111, forward strand.
ACTAGAATGGTAGAATGTACTGAACTAGAACGGTAGAATGTACTGAACTAGAATAGTAGAATGTACTGAACTAGAATGGTAGAATGTACTGAACTAGAATGGTAGAATGTACTGAACTAGAATGGTAGAATGTACTGAACTAGAATAGTAGAATGTACTGAACTAGAATGGTAGAATGTACTGAACTAGAATGGTAGAATGTACTGAACTAGAACGGTAGAATGTACTGAACTAGAATAGTAGAATGTACTGAACTAGAATGGTAGAATGTACTGAACTAGAATGGTAGAATGTACTGAACTAGAATGGTAGAATGTACTGAACTAGAATGGTAGAATGTACTGAACTAGAATGGTAGAATGTACTGAACTAGAATGGTAGAATGTACTGAACTAGAATTAGAATGTACTGAACTAGAATGGTAGAATGTACTGAACTAGAATGGTAGAATGTACTGAACTAGAATGGTAGAATGTACTGAACTAGAACGGTAGAATGTACTGAACTAGAATGGTAGAATGTACTGAACTAGAACGGTAGAATGTACTGAACTAGAATGTACTGAACTAGAATGGTAGAATGTACTGAACTAGAATGGTAGAATGTACTGAACTAGAACGGTAGAATGTACTGAACTAGAATGTACTGAACTAGAATGGTAGAATGTACTGAACTAGAATGGTAGAATGTACTGAACTAGAATGGTAGAATGTACTGAACTAGAATGGTAGAATGTACTGAACTAGAATGGTAGAATGTACTGAACTAGAATGGTAGAATGTACTGAACTAGAATGGTAGAATGTACTGAACTAGAATGTAGAATGTACTGAACTAGAATGGTAGAATGTACTGAACTAGAACGGTAGAATGTACTGAACTAGAATGGTAGAATGTACTGAACTAGAATGGTAGAATGTACTGAACTAGAACGGTAGAATGTACTGAACTAGAATGGTAGAATGTACTGAACTAGAATGGTAGAATGTACTGAACTAGAATGTACTGAACTAGAATGGTAGAATGTACTGAACTAGAATGGTAGAATGTACTGAACTAGAATGGTAGAATGTACTGAACTAGAATGTACTGAACTAGAATGTACTGAACTAGAATAGTAGAATGTACTGAACTAGAATGGTAGAATGTACTGAACTAGAGTGGTAGAATGTACTAACTAGAATGGTAGAATGTACTGAACTAGAATGGTAGAATGTACTGAACTAGAATAGTAGAATGTACTGAACTAGAATGGTAGAATGTACTGAACTAGAGTGGTAGAATGTACTGAACTAGAATGGTAGAATGTACATAACTAGAACGGTAGAATGTACTGAACAACAATAGTAGAATGTACTGAACTAGAACGGTAGAATGTACTGAACTCAATAGTAGAATGTACTGAACTAGAACGGTAGAATGTACTGAACTAGAATAGTAGAATGTACTGAACTAGAATGGTAGAATGTACTGAACTAGAATGGTAGAATGTACTGAACTAGAATAGTAGAATGTACTGAACTAGAACGGTAGAATGTACTGAACTAGAACGGTAGAATGTACTGAACTAGAATGTAGAATGTACTGAACTAGAATGGTAGAATGTACTGAACTAGAATGGTAGAATGTACTGAACTAGAATGGTAGAATGTACTGAACTAGAATGGTAGAATGTACTGAACTAGAATGGTAGAATGTACTGAACTAGAATGGTAGAATGTACTGAACTAGAAGGTAGAATGTACTGAACTAGAATAGTAGAATGTACTGAACTAGAATGGTAGAATGTACTGAACTAGAATGGTAGAATGTACTGAACTAGAATGTAGAATGTACTGAACTAGAATGGTAGAATGTACTGAACTAGAATGGTAGAATGTACTGAACTAGAATGGTAGAATGTACTGAACTAGAATGGTAGAATGTACTGAACTAGAATGGTAGAATGTACTAACTAGAATGGTAGAATGTACTGAACTAGAATGGTAGAATGTACTGAACTAGAACGGTAGAATGTACTGAACTAGAATGGTAGAATGTACTGAACTAGAATGGTAAAATGTACTGAACTAGAATGTACTGAACTAGAATGGTAGAATGTACTGAACTAGATGGTAGAATGTACTGAACTAGAATGGTAGAATGTACTGAACTAGAATGTACTGAACTAGAATAGTAGAATGTACTGAACTAGAATGGTAGAATGTACTGAACTAGAATGGTAGAATGTACTGAACTAGAATGTAGAATGTACTGAACTAGAATGGTAGAATGTACTGAACTAGAATGGTAGAATGTACTGAACTAGAATGGTAGAATGTACTGAACTAGAATGGTAGAATGTACTGAACTAGAATGGTAGAATGTACTGAACTAGAATGGTAGAATGTACTGAACTAGAATGGTAGAATGTACTGAACTAGAACGGTAGAATGTACTGAACTCAATAGTAGAATGTACTGAACTAGAACAGTAGATTGTACTGAACTAGAATAGTAGAATGTACTGAACTAGAATGGTAGAATGTACTGAACTAGAATGGTAGAATGTACTGAACTAGAATGGTAGAATGTACTGAACTAGAACGGTAGAATGTACTGAACTAGAATGTAGAATGTACTGAACTAGAATAGTAGAATGTACTGAACTAGAATGGTAGAATGTACTGAACTAGAATGGTAGAATGTACTGAACTAGAATGGTAGAATGTACTGAACTAGAATGGTAGAATGTACTGAACTAGAATGGTAGAATGTACTGAACTAGAATGGTAGAATGTACTGAACTAGAATGGTAGAATGTACTGAACTAGAATGGTAGAATGTACTGAACTAGAATGGTAGAATGTACTGAACTAGAATGGTAGAATGTACTGAACTAGAATGGTAGAATGTACTGAACTAGAATGGTAGAATGTAACTGAACTAGAATGTACTGAACTAGAATGTAGAATGTACTGAACTAGAATGGTAGAATGTACTGAACTAGAATGGTAGAATGTACTGAACTAGAATGTACTGAACTAGAATGGTAGAATGTACTGAACTAGAATGGTAGAATGTACTGAACTAGAATGGTAGAATGTACTGAACTAGAATGTAGAATGTACTGAACTAGAATGGTAGAATGTACTGAACTAGAACGGTAGAATGTACTGAACTAGAATGGTAGAATGTACTGAACTAGAATGGTAGAATGTACTGAACTAGAATGGTAGAATGTACTGAACTAGAACGGTAGAATGTACTGAACTAGAATGGTAGAATGTACTGAACTAGAATGGTAGAATGTACTACTAACTAGAATGGTAGAATGTACTGAACTACAATAGTAGAATGTACTGAACTAGAATGGTAGAATGTACTAAACTAGAATGGTAGAATGTACTGAACTAGAATGGTAGAATGTACTGAACTAGAACGGTAGAATGTACTGAACTAGAATGGTAGAATGTACTGAACTAGAACGGTAGAATGTACTGAACTAGAATGTACTGAACTAGAATGGTAGAATGTACTGAACTAGAGTGGTAGAATGTACTGAACTAGAATGTACTGAACTAGAATGTACTGAACTAGAATAGTATAATGTACTGAACTAGAATGGTAGAATGTACTGAACTAGAGTGGTAGAATGTACATAACTAGAATGGTAGAATGTACTGAACTAGAATGGTAGAATGTACTGAACTAGAATAGTAGAATGTACTGAACTAGAATGGTAGAATGTACTGAACTACTAGAGTGGTAGAATGTACTGAACTAGAATGGTAGAATGTACAAACTAGAACGGTAGAATGTACTGAACACAATAGTAGAATGTACTGAACTAGAACGGTAGAATGTACTGAACTACAATAGTAGAATGTACTGAACTAGAACGGTAGAATGTACTGAACTAGAATAGTAGAATGTACTGAACTAGAATGGTAGAATGTACTGAACTAGAATGGTAGAATGTACTGAACTAGAATAGTAGAATGTACTGAACTAGAACGGTAGAATGTACTGAACTAGAATGGGTAGAATGTGACTCTGAACTAGATAGTAGAATGTACTGAACTAGAATGGTAGAATGTACTGAACTAGAATGGTAGAATGTACTGAACTAGAATGGTAGAATGTACTGAACTAGAATGGTAGAATGTACTGAACTAGAATGGTAGAATGTACTGAACTAGAACGGTAGAATGTACTGAACTAGAATGTACTGAACTAGAATGGTAGAATGTACTGAACTAGAATGGTAGAATGTACTGAACTAGAATGTACTGAACTAGAATGTACTGAACTAGAATAGTAGAATGTACTGAACTAGAATGGTAGAATGTACTGAACTAGAGTGGTAGAATGTACATAAACTAGAATGGTAGAATGTACTGAACTAGAATGGTAGAATGTACTGAACTAGAATAGTAGAATGTACTGAACTAGAATGGTAGAATGTACTGAACTAGAGTGGTAGAATGTACTGAACTAGAATGGTAGAATGTACATAACTAGAACGGTAGAATGTACTGAACAACAATAGTAGAATGTACTGAACTAGAACGGTAGAATGTACTGAACAACAATAGTAGAATGTACTGAACTAGAATGTAGAATGTACTGAACTAGAATAGTAGAATGTACTGAACTAGAATGGTAGAATGTACTGAACTAGAATGGTAGAATGTACTGAACTAGAATAGTAGAATGTACTGAACTAGAACGGTAGAATGTACTGAACTAGAACGGTAGAATGTACTGAACTAGAATGGTAGAATGTACTGAACTAGAATGGTAGAATGTACTGAACTAGAATGGTAGAATGTACTGAACTAGAATGGTAGAATGTACTGAACTAGAATAGTAGAATGTACTGAACTAGAATGGTAGAATGTACTGAACTAGAATGGTAGAATGTACTGAACTAGAACGGTAGAATGTACTGAACTAGAATGGTAGAATGTACTGAACTAGAATGGTAGAATGTACTGAACTAGAATGGTAGAATGTACTGAACTAGAATGGTAGAATGTACTGAACTAGAATGGTAGAATGTACTGAACTAGAATGGTAGAATGTACTGAACTAGAATGGTAGAATGTACTGAACTAGAATGGTAGAATGTACTGAACTAAAATGTACTGAACTAGAATGGTAGAATGTACTGAACTAGAATGGTAGAATGTACTGAACTAGAATGGTAGAATGTACTGAACTAGAATGTACTGAACTAGAATGTACTGAACTAGAATGGTAGAATGTACTGAACTAGAATGGTAGAATGTACTGAACTAGAGTGGTAGAATGTACTGAAACTAGAATGGTAGAATGTACTGAACTACTAACTAGAATGGTAGAATGTACTGAACTAGAATAGTAGAATGTACTGAACTAGAATGGTAGAATGTACTGAACTAGAATGGTAGAATGTACTGAACTAGAATGGTAGAATGTACTAACTAGAACGGTAGAATGTACTGAACTAGAATAGTAGAATGTACTGAACTAGAACGGTAGAATGTACTGAACAGAATGGTAGAATGTACTGAACTAGAACGGTAGAATGTACTGAACTAGAAGTAGAATGTACTGAACTAGAATGGTAGAATGTACTGAACTAGAATGGTAGAATGTACTGAACTAGAATAGTAGAATGTACTGAACTAGAACGGTAGAATGTACTGAACTAGACGGTAGAATGTACTGAACTAGAATGGTAGAATGTACTGAACTAGAATGGTAGAATGTACTGAACTAGAACGGTAGAATGTACTGAACTAGAATGGTAGAATGTACTGAACTAGAATGGTAGAATGTACTGAACTAGAAAATGTACTGAACTAGAATGGTAGAATGTACTGAACTAGAGTGGTAGAATGTACTGAACTAGACGGTAGAATGTACTGAACTATAATGTACTGAACTAGAATAGTAGAATGTACTGAACTAGAATGGTAGAATGTACTGAACTAGAATGGTAGAATGTACTGAACTAGAATGGTAGAATGTACTGAACTAGAAGGTAGAATGTACTGAACTAGAATGGTAGAATGTACTGAACTAGAATGGTAGAATGTACTGAACTAGAATGGTAGAATGTACTGAACTAGAATGGTAGAATGTACTGAACTAGAACGGTAGAATGTACTGAACTAGAATGGTAGAATGTACTGAACTAGAATGGTAGAATGTACTGAACTAGAATGGTAGAATGTACTGAACTAGAATGGTAGAATGTACTGAACTAGAACGGTAGAATGTACTGAACTAGAATGTACTGAACTAGAATGGTAGAATGTACTGAACTAGAATGGTAGAATGTACTGAACTAGAATGGTAGAATGTACTGAACTAGAATGGTAGAATGTACTGAACTAGAACGGTAGAATGTACTGAACTAGAACGGTAGAATGTACTGAACTAGAATGGTAGAATGTACTGAACTAGAATGGTAGAATGTACTGAACTAGAATGGTAGAATGTACTGAACTAGAACGGTAGAATGTACTGAACTAGAATGGTAGAATGTACTGAACTAGAACGGTAGAATGTACTGAACTAGAATGTAGAATGTACTGAACTAGAATGGTAGAATGTACTGAACTAGAATGGTAGAATGTACTGAACTAGAATGGTAGAATGTACTGAACTAGAATGGTAGAATGTACTGAACTAGAATGGTAGAATGTACTGAACTAGAATGGTAGAATGTACTGAACTAGAAGGTAGAATGTACTGAACTAGAATGTAGAAGAATGGGAAGATAATGGTAAATGTAAACTAGAGAGCCAATAAATGGGTTCATACGCCACTTTTTGGACATTCTAGAATGATCTTTTATTTCATTAACCCACAGTATAATTATAAGATATTTTCAAGCTTCCGAATTTACATTTCATCATTATTATCTTGAATATTAGAATGTTTGTGTAAAGACTGTTACAGAAATCTACTCTCTAGAATGGTAGACGTTACAGAACATCTACTTCTGAGCATGACTGAGATTGTTACAGTAGAAACCCCTCTCTGAGAATGGACTGGAGACTGTTACAGGAGAATCTCCTCTCTGAATATGGACTGGAGACTGTTACAGGAGAGGAGAGAGGAGGAGAAACAGAGTAGAGGAGAGAAAAGGCTGAATGAAGAAAAGGAGAGGACAGGACAGGAGAGAGTGGGGGGACTGTAGATGTACCTGTTAGCCTGTTAGATATTGGGGGGACTGTAGATGTACCTGTTAGCCTGTTAGATACTGGGGGGACTGTAGATGTACCTGTTAGCCTGTTAGATACTGGGGGGACTGTAGATGTACCTGTTAGATACTGGGGGACTGTAGATGTACCTGTTAGATACTGGGGGACTGTAGATGTACCTGTTAGATACTGGGGGGACTGTAGATGTACCTGTTAGATACTGGGGGACTGTAGATGTACCTGTTAGATACTGGGGGGACTGTAGATGTACCTGTTAGCCTGTTAGATACTGGGGGACTGTAGATGTACCTGTTAGATACTGGAGGACTGTAGATGTACCTGTTAGATACTGGGGGGACTGTAGATGTACCTGTTAGATACTGGGGGACTGTAGATGTACCTGTTAGATACTGGAGGACTGTAGATGTACCTGTTAGATACTGGGGGACTGTAGATGTACCTGTTAGATACTGGGGGGACTGTAGATGTACCTGTTAGATACTGGGGGGACTGTAGATGTACCTGTTAGATACTGGAGGGACTGTAGATGTACCTGTTAGATACTGGGGGGACTGTAGATGTACCTGTTAGATACTGGGGGACTGTAGATGTACCTGTTAGATACTGGGGGACTGTAGATGTACCTGTTAGATACTGGGGGACTGTAGATGTACCTGTTAGATACTGGGGGGACTGTAGATGTACCTGTTAGATACTGGGGGGACTGTAGATGTACCTGTTAGATACTGGGGGACTGTAGTTGTACCTGTTAGATACTGGGGGACTGTAGATGTACCTGTTAGATACTGGGGGGACTGCAGATGTACCTGTTAGATACTGGAGGGACTGTAGATGTACCTGTTAGATACTGGGGGACTGTAGATGTACCTGTTAGATACTGGGGGACTGTAGATGTACCTGTTAGATACTGGAGGACTGTAGATGTACCTGATAGCCTGTTAGATACTGGGGGGACTGTAGATGTACCTGTTAGATACCGGGGGACTGTAGATGTACCTGTTAGATACTGGGGGACTGTAGATGTACCTGTTAGATACTGGGGGGACTGTAGATGTACCTGTTAGATACTGGGGGGACTGTAGATGTACCTGTTAGATACTGGGGACTGTAGATGTACCTGTTAGATGCTGGGGGGACTGTAGATGTACCTGTTAGATACTGGAGGACTGTAGATGTACCTGTTAGATACTGGGGGGACTGTAGATGTACCATTTAGATACTTGGGGACTGTAGATGTACCTGTTAGATACTGGGGGACTGTAGATGTACCTGTTAGATACTGGGGGGACTGTAGATGTACCTGTTAGATACTGGGGACTGTAGATGTACCTGTTAGACGCTGGGGGACTGTAGATGTACCTGTTAGATACTGGAGGACTGTAGATGTACCTGTTAGATACTGGGGGGACTGTAGATGTACCTGTTAGATACTGGGGGGACTGTAGATGTACCTGTTAGATACTGGGGGGACTGTAGATGTACCTGTTAGATACTGGAGGGACTGTAGATGTACCTGTTAGATACTGGGGGGACTGTAGATGTACCTGTTAGATACTGGGGGACTGTAGATGTACCTGTTAGATACTGGGGGGACTGTAGATGTACCTGTTAGATACTGGGGGACTGTAGATGTACCTGTTAGATACTGGAGGGACTGTAGATGTACCTGTTAGATACTGGAGGGACTGTAGATGTACCTGTTAGATACTGGGGGGACTGTAGATGTACCTGTTAGATACTGGAGGGACTGTAGATGTACCTGTTAGATACTGCGGGGACTGTAGATGTACCTGATAGATACTGGGGGACTGTAGATGTACCTGTTAGATACTGGGGGACTGTAGATGTACCTGTTAGATACTGGAGGGACTGTAGATGTACCTGTTAGATACTGGGGCTGTAGATGTACCTGTTAGAGTACTGGAGGACTGTAGATGTACCTGTTAGCCTGTTAGATAATGTGGGGACTGTAGATGTACCTGTTAGCTACTGGGGACTGTAATGTACCTGTTAGATGCTGGGGGGACTGTAGATGTACCTGTTAGATACTGGAGGACTGTAGATGTACCTGTTAGATACTGGGGGGACTGTAGATGTACCTGTTAATACTGGGGGGGACTGTAAGATGTACCTGTTAGATACTGGGGGGACTGAGATGTACCTGTTAGATACTGGAGGGACTGTAGATGTACCTTTAGATACTGGGGGGACTGTAGATGTACCTGTTTAGATACTGGGGGACTGTAGATGTACCTGTTAGATACTGGGGGGACTGTAGATGTACCTGTTAGATACTGGGGGGACTGTAGATGTACCTGTTAGATACTGGGGGACTGTAGTTGTACCTGTTAGATACTGGGGGACTGTAGATGTACCTGTTAGATACTGGGGGGACTGCAGATGTACCTGTTAGATACTGGAGGGACTGTAGATGTACCTGTTAGATACTGGGGGACTGTAGATGTACCTGTTAGATACTGGGGGACTGTAGATGTACCTGTTAGATACTGGAGGACTGTAGATGTACCTGATAGCCTGTTAGATACTGGGGGGACTGTAAGATGTACCTGTAGATACCGGGGGACTGTAGATGTACCTGTTAGATACTGGGGGACTGTAGATGGTACCTGTTGATACTGGGGGGACTGTAGATGTACCTGTTAGATACTGGGGGGACTGTAGATGTACCTGTTAATACTGGGGACTGTAGATGTACCTGTTAGATGCTGGGGGGACTGTAGATGTACCTGTTAGATACTGGGGGGACTGTAGATGTACCTGTTAGATTACTGGAGGGACTGTAGATGTACCTGTTAGATACTGGGGGGACTGTAGATGTACCTGTTAGATACTGGGGGACTGTAGATGTACCTGTTAGATACTGGGGACTGTAGATGTACCTGGGGACTGTAGATGTACCTGTTAGATACTGGGGGACTGTAGATGTTACCTGTTAGATACTGGGGGACCTGTAGATGTACCTGTAGATGCTGGGGGGACTGTAGATGTACCTGTTAGATACTGGAGGACTGTAGATGTACCGGTAGATACTGGGGGACTGAGAGTACCTGTTAGATACTGGGGGGACTGTAGATGTACCTGTTAGATACTGGGGGGACTGTAGAGGTACCTGTTAGATACTGAGGGACTGTAGATGTACCTGTTAGATACTGGGGGGACTGTAGATGTACCTGTTAGATACTGGGGGGACTGTAGATGTACCTGTTAGATACTGGGGGACTGTAGATTACCTGTTAGATACTGGGGACTGTGATGTACCTGTTAATACTGGGGGACTGTAGATGTACCTGTTAGATACTGGGGGGACTGTAGATGTCCTGTTAGATACTGGGGGGACTGTAGTTGTACCTGTAGATACTGGGGGACTGTATTGTACTGTTAGATACTGGGGGGACTGTAGATGTACCTGTTAGATACTGGGGACTGAGATGTACCTGTTAGATACTGGAGGGGACTGTGATGTACCTGTTAGATACTGGGGTGACTGTAGATGTACTGTTAGATACTGGGGGACTGTAGATGTACCTGTTAGATACTGGAGGACTGTAGATGTACCTGATAGCCTGTTAGATACTGGGGGGACTGTAGATGTACCTGTTAGATACTGGGGGACTGTAGATGTACCTGTTAGATACTGGGGGACTGTAGATGTACCTGTTAGATACTGGGGGGACTGTAGATGTACCTGTTAGATACTGGGAGGGACTGTAGATGTACCTGTTAGATACTGGGGGGACTGTAGATGTACCTGTTAGATGCTGGGGGGACTGTAGATTACCTGTTAGATACTGGAGGACTGTAGATGTACCTGTTATATACTGGGGGGACTGTAGATGTACCTGTTAGATACTTGGGGACTGTAGATGTACCTGTTAACCTGTTAGATACTGGGGGACTGTAGATGTACCTGTTACATACTGGGGGGACTGTAGATGTACCTGTTAGATACTGGGGGGACTCTAGATGTACCTGTTAGATACTGGGGGGACTGTAGATGTACCTGTTAGCCTGTTAGATACTGGGGGACTGTAGATGTACCTGTTACATACTGGGGGGACTGTAGATGTACCTGTTAGATACTGGGGGGACTGTAGTTGTACCTGTTAGATACTGGGGGACTGTAGATGTACCTGTTAGATACTGGGGGGACTGTAGATGTACCTGTTAGATACTGGAGGGACTGTAGATGTACCTGTTAGATACTGGGGGACTGTAGATGTACCTGTTAGATTACTGGGGGACTGTAGATGTACCTGTTAGATACTGGAGGACTGTAGATGTACCTGATAGCCTGTTAGATACTGGGGGGACTGTATATGTACCTGTTAGATACTGGGGGACTGTAGATGTACCTGTTAGATACTGGGGGGACTGTAGATGTACCTGTTAGATACTGGGGGGACTGTAGATGTACCTGTTAGATACTGGGGGGACTGTAGATGTACCTGTTAGATACTGGGGGGACTGTAGATGTACTGTTAGATGCTGGGGGGACTGTAGATGTACCTGTTAGATACTGGAGGACTGTAGATGTACCTGTTAGATACTGGGGGGACTGTAGATGTACCTGTTAGATACTTGGGGACTGTAGATGTACCTGTTAACCTGTTAGATACTGGGGGACTGTAGATGTACCTGTTACATACTGGGGGGACTGTAGATGTACCTGTTAGATACTGGGGGGACTCTAGATGTACCTGTTAGATACTGGGGGGACTGTAGATGTACCTGTTAGCCTGTTAGATACTGGGGGGACTGTAGATGTACCTGTTAACCTGTTAGATACTGGGGGGACTGTAGATGTACCTGTTAGATACTGGGGGGACTGTAGATGTACCTGTTAGATACTGGGGACTGTAGATGTACCTGTTAGATGCTGGGGGACTGTAGATGTACCTGTTAGATACTGGAGGACTGTAGATGTACCTGTTAGATACTGGGGGGACTGTAGATGTACCTGTTAGATACTTGGGGACTGTAGATGTACCTGTTAACCTGTTAGATACTGGGGGACTGTAGATGTACCTGTTACATACTGGGGGGACTGTAGATGTACCTGTTAGATACTGGGGGACTCTAGATGTACCTGTTAGATACTGGGGGGACTGTAGATGTACCTGTTAGCCTGTTAGATACTGGGGGGGACTGTAGATGTACCTGTTAACCTGTTAGATACTGGGGGGACTGTAGATGTACCTGTTAGATACTGGGGAGACTGTAGATGTACCTGTTAGATACTGGAGGGACTGTAGATGTACCTGTTAGATACTGGGGGACTGTAGATGTACCTGTTAGATGCTGGGGGGACTGTAGATGTACCTGTTAGATACTGGAGGACTGTAGATGTACCTGTTAGATACTGGGGGACTGTAGATGTACCTGTTAGATACTTGGGACTGTAGATGTACCTGTTAACCTGTTAGATACTGGGGGACTGTAGATGTACCTGTTACATACTGGGGGGACTGTAGATGTACCTGTTAGATACTGGGGGGGACTCTAGATGTACCTGTTAGATACTGGGGAGACTGTAGATGTACCTGTTAGATACTGGAGGGACTGTAGATGTACCTGTTAGATACTGGGGGACTGTAGATGTACCTGTTAGATGCTGGGGGACTGTAGATGTACCTGTTAGATACTGGAGGACTGTAGAGTGTACCTGTTAGATACTGGGGGGACTGTAGATGTACCTGTTAGATACTTGGGGACTGTAGATGTACCTGTTAACCTGTTAGATACTGGGGGACTGTAGATTGTACCTGTTACATACTGGGGGGACTGTAGATGTACCTGTTAGATACTGGGGGGACTCTAGATGTACCTGTTAGATACTGGGGGGGCTGTATATGTACCTGTTAGCCTGTTAGATACTGGGGGGGACTGTAGATGTACCTGTTAACCTGTTAGATACTGGGGGGACTGTAGATGTACCTGTTAGATACTGGGGGACTGTAGATGTACCTGTTAGATACTGGGGGGACTGTAGATGTACCTGTTAGATACTGGGGGGACTGTAGATGTACCTGTTAGATACTGGGGGGACTGTAGATGTACCTGTTAGATACTGGGGGGACTGTAGATGTACCTGTTAGATACTGGGGGACTGTAGATGTACCTGTTAGATACTGGGGGGACTGTAGATGTACCTGTTAGATACTGGGGGGACTGTAGATGTACCTGTTTAGCCTGTTAGATACTGGGGGACTGTAGATGTACCTGTTAGATACTGGGGGGACTGTAGATGTACCTGTTAGATACTGGGGGGACTGTAGATCAAATCAAATCAAATCAAATTTATTTATATAGCCCTTCGTACATCAGCTGATATCTCAAAGTGCTGTACAGAAACCCAGCCTAAAACCCCAAACAGCAAGCAATGCAGGTGGAGAAGCACGGTGGCTAGGAAAAACTCCCTAGAAAGGCCAATACCTAGGAAGAAACCTAGAGAGGAACCAGGCTATGTGGGGTGGCCAGTCCTCTTCTGGCTGTGCCGGGTGGAGATTATAACAGAACATGGTCAAGATGTTCAATGTTCATAAATGACCAGCATGGTCGAATAATAATAAGGCAGAACAGTTGAAACTAGAGCAGCAGCACAGTCAGGTGGAAGTTGAAACTGGAGCAGCAGCATGGCCAGGTAGACTGGGGACAGCAAGGAGTCATCATGTCAGGTAGTCCTGGGGCATGGTCCTAGGGCTCAGGTCAGTTGAAACTGGAACAGCAGCATGGCCAGGTGGACTGGGGACAGCAAGGAGTCATCATGTCAGGTAGTCCTGGGGCATGGTCCTAGGGCTCAGGTCCTCCGAGAGAGAGAAAGAAAGAGAGAAGGAGAGAATTAGAGAACGCACACTTAGATTCACACAGGACACCGAATAGGACAGGAGAAGTACTCCAGATATAACAAACTGACCCCAGCCCCCCGACACATAAACTACTGCAGCATAAATACTGGAGGCTGAGACAGGAGGGGTCAGGAGACACTGTGGCCCCATCCGAGGACACCCCCGGACAGGGCCAAACAGGAAGGATATAACCCCACCCACTTTGCCAAAGCACAGCCCCCACACCACTAGAGGGATATCTTCAACCACCAACTTACCATCCTGAGACAAGGCTGAGTATAGCCCACAAAGATCTCCGCCACGGCACAACCCAAGGGGGGGGGGGGGCGCCAACCCAGACAGGATGACCACAACAGTGAATCAACCCACTCAGGTGACGCACCCCCTCCAGGGACAGCATGAGAGAGCCCCAGCAAGCCAGTGACTCAGCCCCTGTAATAGGGTTAGAGGCAGAGAATCCCAGTGGAAAGAGGGGAACCGGCCAGGCAGAGACAGCAAGGGCGGTTCGTTGCTCCAGAGCCTTTCCGTTCACCTTCCCACTCCTGGGCCAGACTACACTCAATCATATGACCCACTGAAGAGATGAGTCTTCAGTAAAGACTTAAAGGTTGAGACCGAGTTTGCGTCTCTGACATGGGTAGGCAGACCGTTCCATAAAAATGGAGCTCTATAGGAGAAAGCCCTGCCTCCAGCTGTTTGCTTAGAAATTCTAGGGACAATTAGGAGGCCTGCGTCTTGTGACCGTAGCGTACGTATAGGTATGTACGGCAGGACCAAATCAGAGAGATATGTAGGAGCAAGCCCATGTAATGCTTTGTAGGTTAGCAGTAAAACCTTGAAATCAGCCCTTGCTTTGACAGGAAGCCAGTGTAGAGAGGCTAGCACTGGAGTAATATGATCAAATTTTTTGGTTCTAGTCAGGATTCTAGCAGCCGTATTTAGCACTAACTGAAGTTTATTTAGTGCTTTATCCGGGTAGCCGGAAAATAGAGCATTGCAGTAGTCTAACCTAGAAGTGACAAAAGCATGGATTAATTTTTCTGCATCATTTTTGGACAGAAAGTTTCTGATTTTTGCAATGTTACGTAGATGGAAAAAGCTGTCCTCGAAATGGTCTTGATATGTTCTTCAAAAGAGAGATCAGGGTCCAGAGTAACGCCGAGGTCCTTCACAGTTTTATTTGAGACGACTGTACAACCATTAAGATTAATTGTCAGATTCAACAGAAGATCTCTTTGTTTCTTGGGACCTAGAACAAGCATCTCTGTTTTGTCCGAGTTTAATAGTAGAAAGTTTGCAGCCATCCACTTCCTTATGTCTGAAACACATGCTTCTAGCGAGGGCAATTTTGGGGCTTCACCATGTTTCATTGAAATGTACAGCTGTGTGTCATCCGCATAGCAGTGAAAGTTTACATTATGTTTTCGAATAACATCCCCAAGAGGTAAAATATATAGTGAAAACAATAGTGGTCCTAAAACGGAACCTTGAGGAACACCGAAATTTACAGTTGATTTGTCAGAGGACAAACCATTCACAGAGACAAACTGATATCTTTCCGACAGATAAGATCTAAACCAGGCCAGAACATGTCCGTGTAGACCAATTTGGGTTTCCAATCTCTCCAAAAGAATGTGGTGATCGATGGTATCAAAAGCAGCACTAAGGTCTAGGAGCACGAGGACAGATGCAGAGCCTCGGTCCGATGCCATTAAAATGTCATTTACCACCTTCACAAGTGCCGTCTCAGTGCTATGATGGGGTCTAAAACCAGACTGAAGCATTTCGTATACATTGTTTGTCTTCAGGAAGGCAGTGAGTTGCTGCGCAACAGCCTTCTCTAAAATTTTTGAGAGGAATGGAAGATTCGATATAGGCCGATAGTTTTTTATATTTTCTGGGTCAAGGTTTGGCTTTTTCAAGAGAGGCTTTATTACTGCCACTTTTAGTGAGTTTGGTACACATCCAGTGGATAGAGAGCCGTTTATTATGTTCAACATAGGAGGGCCAAGCACAGATGTACCTGTTAGATACTGGGGGACTGTAGATGTACCTGTTAGATACTGGGGGGACTGTAGATGTACCTGTTAGATACTGCGGGGACTGTAGATGTACCTGATAGATACTGGGGGACTGTAGATGTACCTGTTAGATACTGGGGGACTGTAGATGTACCTGTTAGATACTGGGGGACTGTAGATGTACCTGTTAGATACTGGGGGGACTGTAGATGTACCTGTTAGATACTGGGGGACTGTAGATGTACCTGTTAGATACTGGGGGACTGTAGATGTACCTGTTAGATACTGGGGGGACTGTAGATGTACCTGTTAGATACTGGGGACTGTAGATGTACCTGTTAGATGCTGGGGGGACTGTAGATGTACCTGTTAGATACTGGAGGACTGTAGATGTACCTGTTAGATACTGGGGGGACTGTAGATGTACCTGTTAGATACTGGGGGGACTGTAGATGTGTCTGTTAGATACTGGAGGGACTGTAGATGTACCTGTTAGATACTGGGGGGACTGTAGATGTACCCGTTAGATACTGGGGGACTGTAGATGTACCTGTTAGATACTGGGGGGACTGTAGATGTACCTGTTAGATACTGGGGGACTGTAGATGTACCTGTTAGATACTGGGGGGACTGTAGATGTACCTGTTAGATACTGGGGGGGACTGTAGATGTACCTGTTAGATACTGGGGGGACTGTAGTTGTACCTGTTAGATACTGGGGGACTGTAGATGTACCTGTTAGATACTGGGGGGACTGTAGATGTACCTGTTAGATACTGGAGGGACTGTAGATGTACCTGTTAGATACTGGGGACTGTAGATGTACCTGTTAGATACTGGGGGACTGTAGATGTACCTGTTAGATACTGGAGGACTGTAGATGTACCTGATAGCCTGTTAGATACTGGGGGGACTGTAGATGTACCTGTTAGATACCGGGGGACTGTAGATGTACCTGTTAGATACTGGGGGACTGTAGATGTACCTGTTAGATACTGGGGGGACTGTAGATGTACCTGTTAGATACTGGGGGGACTGTAGATGTACCTGTTAGATACTGGGGACTGTAGATGTACCTGTTAGATGCTGGGGGGACTATAGATGTACCTGTTTAGATACTGGAGGACTGTAGATGTACCTGTTAGATACTGGGGGGACTGTAGATGTACCATTTAGATACTTGGGGACTGTAGATGTACCTGTTAGATACTGGGGGACTGTAGATGTACCCTGTTAGATACTGGGGGGACTGTAGATGTACCTGTTAGATACTGGGGACTGTAGATGTACCTGTTAGATGCTGGGGGGACTGTAGATGTACCTGTTAGATACTGGAGGACTGTAGATGTACCTGTTAGATACTGGGGGGACTGTAGATGTACCTGTTAGATACTGGGGGGACTGTTAGGATGTACCTGTTAGATACTGGGGGGACTGTAGATGTACCTGTTATACTGGAGGGACTGTAGATGTACTGTTAGATTACTGGGGGACTGTAGATTGTACCTGTTATACTGGGGGACTGTAGATGTTACGGTTAGATACTGGAGGGACTGTAGATGTACCTGTTAGATACTGGGGGGACTGTAGATGTACCTGTTAGATACTGGGGGGACTGTAGATGTACCTGTTAGATACTGGAGGGACTGTAGATGTACCTGTTAGATACTGGGGGGACTGTAGATGTACCTGTTAGATACTGGGGGACTGTAGATGTACCTGTTAGATAGCTGGAGGGACTGTAGATATGTAACCTGGTTAGATACTGGAGGACTGTCAGATGTACCTGTTTAGATACTTGGAGGGACTGTAGATGTATACCTGTTATGATACTGGGGGACTGTAGATGTACCTGTTAGATACTGGGGGGTAGGTACCTGTTAGATACTGGGGGACTGTAGATGTACTGTTAGATACTTGGGGTACTGTAGATGTACCTGTTAGATACGGGAGGGAACTGATTAGATGTACCTGTTAGATACTGGGGGACTGTTAGATGTTACCTGGTTAGATACTGGGGGACTGGTAGATGTACCTGTATAGATACTGGGGGGACTGTAGATGTACCTGTTAGATATGGGGACTGTAGATGTACCTGTTAGAATACTGGGGGGACTGTAGATGTACCTGTTAGATACTGGGGGACTGTAGATGTACCTGTTAGATACTGAAGGGGCCTGTAGTTGTTACCTGTTAGATACTGGGGGACTGTTAGATGTACCTGTTAGATACTGGGGGACTGTAGATGTACCTGTTAGATACTGGAGGGACTGTAGATGTACCTGTTAGATACTGGGGGACTGTAGATGTACCTGTTAGATACTGGGGGACTGTAGATGTACCTGTTAGATACTGGAGGACTGTAGGATGTACCTGATAGCCTGTTAGATACTGGGGGGGGACTGTAGATGTACCTGTTAGATACTGGGGGACTGTAG
The DNA here is from genome assembly GCF_002021735.2 of Oncorhynchus kisutch. Lineage (NCBI taxonomy): Eukaryota > Metazoa > Chordata > Actinopteri > Salmoniformes > Salmonidae > Oncorhynchus > Oncorhynchus kisutch. Next base: position 90,588,633 of record NC_034184.2, read on the forward strand.
ATGTACCTGTAGATACTGGGGGACTGTAGATGTACCTGTAAGATACTGGGGGGGACTGTAGATGTACCTGTTAGATACTGGGGGGACTGTAGATGTACCTGTTAGATACTGGGGACTGTAGATGTACCTGTTAGATGCTGGGGGGACTGTAGATGTACCTGTTAGATACTGGAGGGACTGTAGATGTACCTGTTAGATACTGGGGGGACTGTAGATGTACCTGTTAGATACTTGGGGACTGTAGATGTACCTGTGAACCTGTTAGATACTGGGGGACTGTAGATGTACCTGTTACATACTGGGGGACTGTAGATGTACCTGTTAGATACTGGGGGGACTCTAGATGTTACCTGTTAGATACTGGGGGACTGTAGATGGTACCTGTTAGCCTGTTAGATACTGGGGGGGACTGTAGATGTACCTGTTAACCTGTTAGATACTGGGGGGACTGTAGATGTACCTGTTAGATACTGGGGGGACTGTAGATGTACCTGTTAGATACTGGGGACTGTAGAATGTACCTGTTAGATGCTGGGGGACTGTAGATGTACCTGTTAGATACTGGAGGACTGTAGATGTACCTGTTAGATACTGGGGGGACTGTAGATGTACCTGTTAGATACTTGGGGACTGTAGATGTACCTTTAACCTGTTAGATACTGGGGGACTGTAGATGTACCTGTTACATACTGGGGGGACTGTAGATGTACCTGTTAGCTACTGGGGGGACTCTAGATGTACCTGTTAGATACTGGGGGGACTGTAGATGTACCTGTTAGCCTGTTAGATACTGGGGGGACTGTAGATGTACCTGTTAACCTGTTAGATACTGGGGGGACTGTAGATGTACCTGTTAGATACTGGGGAGACTGTAGATGTACCTGTTAGATACTGGAGGGACTGTAGATGTACCTGTTAGATACTGGGGGACTGTAGATGTACCTGTTAGATGCTGGGGGGACTGTAGATGTACCTGTTAGATACTGGAGGACTGTAGATGTACCTGTTAGATACTGGGGGACTGTAGATGTACCTGTTAGATACTTGGGAACTGTAGATGTACCTGTTAACCTGTTAGATACTGGGGGGACTGTAGATGTACCTGTTACATACTGGGGGACTGTAGATGTACCTGTTAGATACTGGGGGGACTCTAGATGTACCTGTTAGATACTGGGGGGACTGTAGATGTACCTGTTAGCCTGTTAGATACTGGGGGGGGGGGACTGTAGATGTACCTGTTACCTGTTAGATACTGGGGGGACTGTAGATGTACCTGTTAGATACTGGGGGACTGTAGATGTACCTGTTAGATACTGGGGGGACTGTAGATGTACCTGTTAGATACTGGGGGACTGTAGATGTACCTGTTAGATACTGGGGGACTGTAGATGTACCTGTTAGATACTGGGGGGACTGTAGATGTACCTGTTAGATACTGGGGGGACTGTAGTTGTACCTGTTAGATACTGGGGGACTGTAGATGTACCTGTTAGATACTGGGGGACTGTAGATGTACCTGTTAGATACTGGGGGGACTGTAGATGTACCTGTTAGATACTGGGGGGACTGTAGATGTACCTGTTAGATACTGGGGGGACTGTAGATGTACCTTTAGATACTGGGGGACTGTAGATGTACCTGTTAGCCTGTTAGATACTGGGGGACTGTAGATGTACCTGTTAGATACTGGGGGACTGTAGATGTACCTGTTAGATACTGGGGGACTGTAGATGTACCTGTTAGATACTGGGGGGACTGTAGATGTACTGTTAGATACTGGGGGACTGTAGATGTACCTGTTAGATACTGGGGGGACTGTAGATGTACCTGTTAGATACTGGGGGACTGTAGATGTACCTGATAGATCTGGGGACTGTAGATGTACCTGTTAGATACTGGGGGACTGTAAGATGTACCTGTTAGATACTGGAGGGACTGTAGATGTACCTGTTAGATACTGGGGGACTGTAGATGTACCTGTTAGATACTGGGGGGACTGTAGATGTACCTGTTTAGATACTGGGGACTGTAGATGTACCTGTTAGATACTGGGGACTGTAGATGTACCTGTTAGATACTGGGGGACTGTAGATGTACCTGTTAGATACTGGGACTGTAGATGTACCTGTTAGATGCTGGGGGACTGTAGATGTACCTGTTAGATACTGGGGGACTGTAGATGTACCTGTTAGATACTGGGGGACTGTAGATGTACCTGTTAGATACTGGGGACTGTAGATGTACCTGTACCTGTTAGATACTGGGGGACTGTAGATGTACCTGTTACATACTGTGGGGGGACTGTAGATGTACCTGTTAGATACTGGGGGGACTCTAGATGTACCTGTTAGATACTGGGGGACTGTAATGTACCTGTAGCCTGTTAGATACTGGGGGGACTGTAGATGTACCTGTTAACCTGTTAGATACTGGGGGACTGTAGATGTACCTGTTAGATACTGGGGGGACTGTAGATGTACCTGTTAGATACTGGGGACTGTAGATGTGTACCTGTTAGATGCTGGGGGGACTGTAGATGTACCTGTTAGATACTGGAGGACTGTAGATGTACCTGTTAGATACTGGGGGGACTGTAGATGTACCTGTTAGATACTTGGGGACTGTAGATGTACCTGTTAACCTGTTAGATACTGGGGACTGTAGATGTACCTGTTACATACTGGGGACTGTAGATGTACCTGTTAGATACTGGGGGGACTCTAGATGTACCTGTTAGATACTGGGGGGACTGTAGATGTACCTGTTAGCCTGTTAGATACTGGGGGGACTGTAGATGTACCTGTTAACCTGTTAGAATACTGGGGGGACTGTAGATGTACCTGTTAGATACTGGGAGACTGTAGATGTACCTGTTAGATACTGGAGGGACTGTAGATTGTACCTGTTAGATACTGGGGGACTGTAGATGTACCTGTTAGATGCTGGGGACTGTAGATGTACCTGTTAGATACTGGAGGACTGTAGATGTACCTGTTAGATACTGGGGGGACTGTAGATGTACCTGTTAGATACTTGGGACTGTAGATGTACCTGTTACCCTGTTAGATACTGCGGGACTGTAGATGTACCTGTTACATACTGGGGGACTGTAGATGTACCTGTTAGATACTGGGGGACTCTAGATGTACCTGTTAGATACTGGGGGGACTGTAGATGTACCTGTTAGCCTGTTAGATACTGGGGGGGGGGACTGTAGATGTACCTGTTAACCTGTTAGATATCTGGGGGGACTGTAGATGTACCTGTTAGATACTGGGGACTGTAGATGTACCTTTTAGATACTGGGGGACTGTAGATGTACCTGTTAGATACTGGGGGACTGTAGATGTACCTGTTAGATACTGGGGGGACTGTAGATGTACCTGTTAATACTGGGGGGACTGTAGATGTACCTGTTAGATACTGGGGGGACTGTAGTTGTCCTGTTAGATACTGGGGGACTGTAGATGTACCTGTTAGATACTGGGGGGACTGTAGATGTACCTGTTAGATACTGGGGGACTGTAGATGTACCTGTTAGATACTGGGGGACTGTAGATGTACCTGTTAGATCTGGGTGGACTGTAGATGTACCTGTTTAGATACTGGGGGACTGTAGATGTACCTGTTAGATACTGGGGACTGTAGATGTACCTGTTAGATACTGAGGACTGTAGATGTACCTGTTAGATACTGGGGGACTGTAGATGTACCTGTTGAATACTGGGGGGACTGTAGATGTACCTGTTAGATTACTGGGGACTGTAGATGTACCTGTTAGATACTGGGGGCTGTAGATGTACCTGTTAGATACTGGGGGACTGTAGATGTACCTGTTAGATACTGGGGACTGTAGATGTACCTGTTAGATGCTGGGGGACTGTAGATATGTACCTGTTAGATACTGGGGGACTGTAGATGTACCTGTTAGATACTGGGGGGACTGTAGATGTACCTGTTAGATACTGGGGGACTGAGATGTACCTGTTAACCTGTTTAGATACTGGGGGGACTGTAGATGTACCTGTTACATACTGGGGGGACTGTAGATGTACCTGTTAGCTACTGGGGGGCTCTAGATGTACCTGTTAGATACTGGGGGACTGTAGATGTACCTGTTAGCCTGTTAGATACTGGGGGGACTGTAGATTACCTGTTAACCTGTTAGATACTGGGGGACTGTAGATGTACCTGTTAGATACTGGGGGGGGACTGTAGATGTACCTGTTAGATACTGGGGGACTGTAGATGTACCTGTTAGATGCTGGGGGGACTGTAGATGTACCTGTTAGATACTGGGGGACTGTAGATGTACTGTTAGATACTGGGGGGACTGTAGATGTACCTGTTAGATACTGGGGACTGTAGATGTACCTGTTAACCTGTTAGATACTGGGGGACTGTAGATGTACCTGTTAATACTGGGGGACTGTAGATGTACCTGTTAGATACTGGGGGGACTCTAGATGTACCTGTTAGATACTGGGGGGACTGTAGATGTACCTGTTAGCCTGTTAGATACTGGGGGGGACTGTAGATGTACCTGTTACCTGTTAGATACTGGGGGACTGTAGATGTACCTGTTAGATACTGGGAGACTGTAGATGTACCTGTTAGATTACGGAGGGACTGTAGATGTACTGTTAGATACTGGGGGACTGTAGATGTACTGTTAGATGCTGGGGGGACTGTAGATGTACTGTTAGATACTGGGGACTGTAGATGTACTGTTAGATACTGGGGGGACTGTAGATGTACTGTTAGATACTTGGGGGACTGTAGATGTACTGTTAACCTGTTAGATACTGGGGGACTGTAGATGTACCTGTTACATACTGGGGGGACTGTAGATGTACCTGTTAGATACTGGGGGGACTCTAGATGTACCTGTTAGATACTGGGGACTGTAGATGTACCTGTTAGCTGTTAGATACTGGGGGGGGGACTGTAGATGTACCTGTTAACTGTTAGATACTGGGGGGACTGTAGATGTACCTGTTAGATACTGGGGGACTGTAGATGTACCTGTTAGATACTGGGGGGACTGTAGATGTACTGTAGATACTGGGGACTGTAGATGTATGTTAGATACTGGGGGGACTGTAGATGTACCTGTTAGATACTGGGGGGACTGTTAGATGTACTGTTAGATACTGGGGGACTGTAGTTGTACCTGTTAGATACTGGGGGACTGTAGATGTACTGTTAGATACTGGGGGACTGTAGATGTACCTGTTAGATACTGGGGGGACTGTAGATGTACCTGTTAGATACTGGGGGGACTGTAGATGTACTGTTAGATACGGGGGACTGTAGATGTACCTGTTAGATACTGGGGGACTGTAGATGTACCTGTTAGATACTGGGGGGACTGTAGTATGTAGCCTGTTAGATACTGGGGACTGTAGATGTACCTGTTAGATACTGGGGGACTGTAGATGTACCTGTTAGATACTGGGGGACTGTAGATGTACTGTTAGATACTGGGGGACTGTAGATGTACCTGTTAGATACTGGGGGACTGTAGATGTACCTGTTAGATACTGGGGGACTGTAGATGTACCTGTTAGATACTGGGGGTACTGTAGATGTACCTGTTAGATTACTGGGGGACTGTAGATGTACCTGTTAGATACTGGGGGACTGTAAGATGTACTGTTAGATTACTGGGGACTGTAGATGTACCTGTTAGATACTGGGGGGCTGTAGATGTACCTGTTAGATACTGGGGACTGTAGATGTCTGTTAGATACTGGGGACTGTAGATGTACCTGTTAGATACTGGGGGACTGTAGATGTACTGTTAGATACTGGGGGGACTGTAGATGTACCTGTTAGATACTGGGGGGACTGTAGATGTTGTACCTGTTAGATACTGGGGGATGTAGATGTACCTGTTAACTTGTTAGATCTGGGGACTGTAGATGTACCTGTTACATACTGGGGGGACTGTAGATGTACCTGTTAGATACTGGGGGGACTCTGATGTAATGTTAGAATATGGGGGGGATCTAGATGTATGTTAGTGTTAGATACTGGGGGACTGTAGATGTACTGTTAACCTGTTAAGATACTGGGGGGACTGTAGATGTACCTGTTAGATACTGGGGGGACTGTAGATGTACCTGTTAATATGGGGGGACTGTAGATGTACCTGTTAGATACTGGGGGACTGTAGATGTACCTGTTAGATACTGGGGGACTGTAGATGTACATGTTAGATACTGGGGGACTGTAGATGTACTGTTAGATACTGGGGGAACTGTAGATGTAATGTTAGTATACTGGGGGACTGTAGATGTTACTGTTAGATACTGGGGGGACGTTAGATGTACTGTTAGATACTGGGGGACTGTAGTTCTGTTAGATACGGGGGGACTGTAGATGTACCTGGTTGATACTGGGGTGTGTAGATGTACTGTTAGATACTGGGGGGACTGTAGATGTACCTGTTAGATACTGGGGGACTGTAGATGTACCTGTTAGATTGGGGGACTGTAGATGTACCTGTTAGATATGGGGGACTGTAGATGTACCTGTTAGATACTGGGGGGACTGTAGATGTACCTGTTAGATACTGGAGGGACTGTAGATGTACCTGTTAGCCTGTTAGATCTAGGGGGACTGTAGATGTTACCTGTTACCTGTTAGATACTGGGGGGATGTAGATGTACCTGTTAGATACTGGGGGGACTGTAGATGTACCTGTTAGATACTGGGGGACTGTAGATGTACCTGTTAGATACTGGGGGGACTGTAGATGTACCTGTTAGATACTGGGGAGCTGTAGATGTACCTGATAAGATACTGGGGGGACTGTAAGAATGTACCTGTTAGATACTGGGGGACTGTAGATGTACCTGTTAGATACTGGGGAGCTGGTAGATGTACCTGTTAGATACTGGGGTACTGTAGATGTACTGTTAGATACTGGGGGACTGTAGATGTACCTGTTAGATACGGGGGGACTGTAGATGTACTGTTAGATACTGGGGGGACTGTAGATGTACCTGTTAAGATACTGGGGGACTGTAGATGTACCTGTTAGATACTGGGGGACTGTAGATGTACCTGTTAGATACTGGGGGACTGTAGATGTACCTGTTAGATACTGGGGACTGTAGATGTACCTGTTAGATACTGGAGGACTGTAGATGTACCTGTTTAGCCTGTTAGATACTGGGGGGACTGGTAGATGTACTGTTA